>NC_088222.1:18483190-18498190 GCF_036934945.1 Oncorhynchus masou masou
TCAAGGGGGCCAAATACTCTCGCAAGGCACTGTACAAAACAAGAAATGTGAAATGAACGAAACAGTCCCGTGTGGCGACAAACACTGACATGGAAGACAAACACCCACAACCCTAAAACTGACACCCAGGCTACCTAAGTATGATTCTCAATCAGGGACAACAATTGATAGCTGCCTCGGATTGAGAACCATACTAGGCCGAACTCAAAAACCAACATAGAAAAACAAACATAGACTGCCCACTCAACTCACGCCCTGACCATACTAAAACAAAGATAAAATAACAGAACTATGGTCAGAACGTGACAATTACATATAAAACCCACTCCTGATGAAATTCACATCAGACTAGGCAAACTGGGCCCAGCGTGAGCTGATGTTGCAAATGGTTGAATTTCTGAGACCAAAACATGCCGGGTGACGCTGGTGTGTGAAGTGGCTTAAACTACAACTCTACCAAAGGACAAGACTATTCCACGTGGAGCATTGGCTACACGGCTGGAAATGGTTCCACTCTGAGACTATCGATCCCTACAGAATAAGAGCAAATCTTAGACACAAATTACTAGTCTGCAGCTAGAAATGATGTAAACCTAGGACGAGAATGCAGACAATCGCCGAAACATCCATTCTACATTTCCGAAAGAGTACTCTGAAGTATTCATTCTAACAACCATTTCAATTAATATAAATATTGAGTGTGTGTAATGAACCATTTTGTCTCTCCCGATCTCTCTCAGTCCCACCCCTTCCCTTTTGTCTACCAAGCTGTCATATCGGCTTAGCCCACTAGGGACTTTCCTATCATTGTTAGTTACCAATATCTACTCTTTGTTTGTTATGTGTTTCTGTGATTTGATTAGTTAGTAATTAAACAATTTGTATACCGCTGATTCATAAGTTATGCTAGGGTTCATGCAGATAACCAAGAACGACGTTCAGATGAGACTGATAGAAGATAAATAATAATTAATGATTGACTGCTATTGGTATAAAAGATCTTCAGATCTTTAATAAGAGTAGATTCGGGAGATAGCTGCTCTATATAAACAAACTCTACCGTGGTGCCCCAGGTTATTAACGAGTTAATTGTTGCATGGTTTTATTCAATCACGTAATCAATCAAATGTTAGGTAATCGATTTGATAAAATAGCTTGTCATCACATTAAAGAAGTCAGAGACACGACACTGCCATGCTATGTTGTTGTCTTCGGTCTCCCTTTATGTGGTGTTGTGTTGTCTCTCTTGTTGTGATGTGTGTTTTGTCCTATATTTGCATTTAATTTATTTTTATTTTTAATCCCAGCCTCCGTCCCCGCAGGAGGCCTTCTGCCTTTTGGTAGGCTGTCATTTTAAATAAGTAATTATTCTTAACTGACTTGCTGAGTTAATTAAAGGTTAAATAAATAAATAAAAATCTATTTACACACAATACTCCATAATGACAAAGCAAAAACTGTTTTTTAGAAATGTTTGCTAATTTATAAGAAGCATCCAAGGTCAATGCCCTGCTCAAGGGCACGTCGACAGATCTCCCACAAGGCCAAAAAAAGAAGAAAACAGGATGTGAACCCTCCAAGATCCCCCCCACAGTTCCCCATAGCTGTCCATCAACAATCCGAGACCTCTCCCACAATCACCTCCCCGCCAAGAAAAATAAAAAATAAAATATTAAGAAATTAAATTAATTCCCCGCCCCCCCAACAACCAAGGAAATTAACTCATGAGAAAAAATAAAAATACAAAAGAAAACAGAAAACAACAATGCAAAAAAAGGACATCAAGGACATCAAGGCCAACTAAAACCATAACAGCAAGGCCAACTGTACAGTATATGTTTGATTGCATGTCTGGCACTATTTGCATATGTGTTTGTCTGTGCATGTGTGTATTTGAATGAGAGTGCGTGTATATGAATGTGTACAAACACCTGCACGGCATCAGCCTCAGGCAAACCGGCATAATATGTAGAAACACTGCCCCTCAGTGTCATTCAAACATACTTTTTATTATGTTTTATTTTGACTTTATTTTTGATACTTTATCTTTGACCATCATTCTATCTCCTGCCCAGCAACTCCACTCCCACTCGTCTCCTATTCCACAACCCAACCCTCAGCATCCCTCAGCCCATCCCACCTATCTCTCCTGGCCACCCTCTTCGGATTTCTACGCAACATATATCTTTTAACTATGCTGTGATGTTTAACGTATAATTTCAATCTATCTAATCAAATATAATCCATAGATTGCGAGTTGAAGATAAATACTTTTACTAAGAGTATTAGTATATTAGTAATTGACTGACCCATTCTCTCCAGATCAGTACTATTTCTAGGGTCAATTTTAGATCAATGTTATGCATTTTCAGCAATTCCTGAACTTGAGACCAGAAACAGGCTACCTAAAAGGTCTATTGATTCTGTATCCTCACAGCAAAATCTGCAGAGCTTCGATGATTTTATGATTTTTATGTTTCAGCTTCATGCAGTTTCAACTCAATAAATCTTATGAACATGGAGATCACACTTTGAAGAAGGCGTTTATCTTGCAGTCAAAATATGCACAGTAATGCATATGGAGGACAGTACAGTGAAATGACAGCTCTCTAGCGGGCAGGACCACAAGTTGGATCAAGCAACAGACACTGCTAACCCGTCACAACGCGAAGAGAGGCCTACGACAATTACGGTAGTGTACAGACAACCTCCAACACACTATGGCCGAGGAGCAAGCATGCACCTTCAAGATCAGGTCTCGTGCCTCAGCCTCATCCTACCATTCAAACAGCTCACCTACAGGAGCCACAGCCGCCAAAGCTTGTTCCACCCAACTCGACCCCACACAGCGAACTAAGGAGTATCTCATGGAGCAAGCTAAATCCTACGACATTCCCAAGCCAATGACAGGAGTAGAGCTGTCCTCTGATGACAAGACAGGGATATACCAGGCCAGAGCTCGTAACACCGTATTACAACATCGCCAGCCTGAGATCAGTTCTCTTCCTGTTGACACCACTACCCATGTAGACCGCCGCGTCCCTAATCTGGAGGCCAGCTCAGCAGTTTCACCTCACCCCTAGCGTACACGGTTCCCTTCAAGAAGGCCAGAACAGCAGCTGGACCCAAAGAGGTATGCACAATGACGGAAGTCATCCACCTGTTCCACATTACAAGCGCACATGGGAAGACCCCCAAAGTGAGGACGCAAAGTTACCTACTTTGTGAGGTACTTTGCTCGTTGCGAGCTCATCACCATGAGTCTACTCCAATTTTATGACCACCCAGAGAGCTACAGGGCTTGGCGGCGCTCCTTTCACAACACCCTCAGAGGCTTAGACTTAACCTACAGTGAAGAAATGGATCTTCTAGTTAAGTGGCTTGGAAGAGAGTCTGCTGAACATATAAAACAAATCCGAGCTGTTCATGTAAACCATCCAAAACGAGGTCTGAAGATGTTTTGGGATAGACTCGAGGAATGCTACGGTTCGCCAAAGGTGATAGAGAGTGCGCTCACCAAACGAATCAACAGTTTCCCCAAGATCTCCAACAAAGTGAAATTCTATGCCATCCTCGATGCACAAAGTAACAGATCATTGGTTCGTTCTGAGTTCTTCGACATCTTCAGGGTACAAAGCCCCAGCTCTCCCTACTCCCTTAAGTAAGACCTGCGCCGGAGCGATGGAGACAGTAGGAAGAAGAGCCAATGCCTACCAGGTAGAATCTATGGATGGGCAAGTCAGTTTTCTGCTGCCAACACTCATCGAGTGTAATGAGATCCCGAACAACCGTTCCGAGATCCCAACTCCAGACGCAGGGCTCCACCATGCTCACCTTAAACCCCTTGCTCACCTCATCCCAGAACTCGAACCCAAGGCTCCCATCATGCTCCTTCTTGGAAGATACATTATTAGAGTCCATAAGGTGCGCAGGCAAATTAATGGGCCCCATGATTGGGCCCCATACGCCCAGAAGCTTGACCTCGGATGGGTCATAATAGGCCATGTCTGCCTGGGGAGTGTTCACAAGCCTCTCTCAGTGAGTACCTTTTACACAAACACTTTGGAGAATCTTCTTGGTTAAAGAAAGGTTCCGGAATGCCCAAGCTCCCCGATCAACCTGCATTATACTGCTACAAAAGTCTTCCTTGTGACAAAGTGGAAGTTCACTTGGGCTCAATGTGTTCCAGCAAACTAGAGACGACAAGAAAGTGGCCTTCTCCATCGAAGACGGCTCTTTTCTGGAAATCATGAAGACGACAGCAACAGCTGGTTGGCACTAGAAGTTGACCGATTATGATTTTTCAACGCCGATACCAATGCCGATTATTGGAGGACCAAAAAAGCCGATACCGATTAATCGGCCAATTTTTTTATTTGTAATAATGAGAATTACAACAATACTGAATTAACACTTATTTTAACTTAATATAAAACATCAATAAAATCAGTTTAGCCTCAAATAAATAATGAAACATGTTCAATTTGGTTTAAATAATGCAAACACAAAGTGTTGGAGAAGAAAGTAATATGTGCCATGTAAAAAAGCTAACATTTAAGTTCTTTGCTCAGCCATCGCCTCTCCATTTTTCATTGTTCCATTTGTTGTCTTGTTTCCCACACACCTGGTTTACATTCCCTAATTACACTGCATATTTATATTACTATATTGTGTTTGGTGTTACGCGCCAGACTGGTTGTTCCCCGGGTATCGTGTTTTGACCCTTAGTATGTTTATTGTCATACATTTGCATTATTGTGAGTGTTTTCGCGCTTATTCACTTTTTCCATTGGCTGGAGGTTTTTGATGCAGTTGCATCTGTCTTTTGTGCTTCTGCCAAATAAAGTGTGCCATGATCACAACTCTCTGCTCTCCTGCACCTGACTTCGTACCAGTAGGGCACAACCTTGACAGTGGTCCAGTGTTTTTCCAGCGCGAGTGCTACAGTCGATATGCTGACAGAATTTAGGTAGTCTTGTTCTCAAATTTGCTTTGTTAAAATCCCCAGCTACAATAAATACAGCCTCAGCATACATAGTTTCCAGTTTGCATAAAGTCCAGTGAAGTTCCTTGAGGGACGTTGTGATATCGGCTTGAGGGGGGATATAAACGGCTGTGACAATAACCAAAGATAATTCACTTGTGAGATAATATGGTCGGCATTTGATTGTGAGGAATTCTAGGTCAGGTGAACAAAAGGACTTGAGTTCCTGTTACAATTACACCATGAGTTGTTAATCATGAAACATATACCCCCACCCTTCTTCCCGGAGAGATGTTTATTCCTGTTAGCGCGATGCACCGAGAATCCAGGTGGCTGTACCGACTCTGACAGCATATCTCGAGAGAGCCATGTTTCCGTGAAACAGAGTATGTTATAATCTCTGATGTCTCTCTGGAAAGAAACCCTTGCCCTCATTCCGTCGACCTTGTTATCTAGGGGCTGGACTTTAGCGAGTAATATACTCTGAAGCGGTGGGTGGTGTACGCACCTCCTAAGTCTGACCAGAAGGCTGCTCTGTCTCCCTCTTCTCCAGCGGCGTTGTTTTTGGTCGGCCTCTGGAATCAGTTCAAATGCCCTGGGTGGTGCGGACAAAGGATCCGCTTCGGGAAAGTCGTATTCCTGGTCATAGTGCTGTTGTTGACGTTGCTCTGATATCAAATAGTTCTTCCCAGATTTTCTGGGCTAACAATGGAAGAAATAATACATAAAAAAACTAAAATACTGCAAAGTTTCCTAAGGACTAGAAGCGAGGCAGCCCTTTCCCCCGATTGCTCCGTACGGCCATCTCTAGGAAGAGTCCTGATGGTTCCAAGATTCTAACATTTAAAAATGATTGAGGCCACTGTTTTCTTTGGGACCTTCAATGTTGCAGAAATGATAATCGACATAATCCTGTCTCGGAGCTCTACGGACAATTCCTTCAACATCATGGCTTGGTTTTTGCTCTGAGATGCACTGTCAACTGTGAGACAGGTGTGTGCCTTTCCAAGTCATGTCCAATCAATTGGATTTACCACAGGTGGACTCCAATCAAGTTATAGAAACATCTCAAGGATGATCAATGGAAACAGGATGCACTTGAGCTAAATTTCGAGGCTCATAGCAAAGGGTCTGAATACTTATGTAAATAAGGCATTTCAGTGTTTTATTTTTTATAAATGAGCAAAAATTTCAAAAACCCTGTTTTCACTTTGTCACTATGGGGTATTGTGTGTAGATTGATTGATGAGGACATTTTAAAAAAAAAGTTTAAAAACCATTTAGAATAAGGCTGTAATGTAACAAAATGTGGAAAAAGTCAAGGGGTCTGAATACTTTCCAAATGCACTGTACCACTGTACCTTGGGAACTACAACATATTAGTGAACACCAATGCAATTTCGAAACAAATTCATGCAATTTCAATTATTATTATAATAAAAATGTATAAACTGCAAAAGATAAGTGAGAACACTTTTTTGTAACGACACGATTCCATATGTGTTATTTCATAGTTTTGATGTCTTCATTATTATTCTACAGTTTAGAGAATAGTAAAAATAAATAAAAACCCTGGAATGAGTATTTGTTTCCAAACCTTCGACTGGTACTGTACATATGTAAATATTACATTTTTGGGGGGGTGGCTTGCCAAGCATTGGCGTGCCAAGTCAAATACCCTCGCGTGCCAAAGCTAGCACGCATGCCTTAGATTGCCGACCCAAGAGCTAAAGCATCTAAACTGGAACAACCATTTCATTAACAGGTGTAATAAGATTAGATTAGTTTAGAAAAATGTGTGTTATGGTTTAACACTGGTCATCAATACCTACACTGGGGTTATTTGACACCAATGATTGTTAATTTACCACTTACGGAGTTAATTTAACACCTGAATCAACACTAGAAATTTTACACTGAAAAATCAACACTAGGTAACACTGGCCAATTTGCTGTGTACTAACACACGGCCTCGAGACATGCCAAGGATCTGTGTGTGTGTCTGTGTGTATACTTGTAGAATACAATACTGTACATGCACTGGTTCTATACTGTCTGTCTCAGCATTCCACTCTCACAATTCACTATAGACATCTCACTTTGATAAAACAAGGATCTCTCTGACTCGCCTGCCACTTTCTTCCTGTCTCACCCCTCTCCTTCCTCTCTCCATCTCCAAGCCTAAGAGGCTGTCCCATTACCATGGAAACGTATATGAATTTTCCTCTTCCCCCTCTCCTCCTTTCTCCTCTCCTCTCATTTGTAATGTGATATGTGCTATCACAGGTCACTTTAGGGATTTCTCTTCCGACAAACACTGTTTTATTTCATGCTTCGTTTAATGCATTTGAACCCCACTTGACACATCAGCCTCGCTTAGTGGTTGTGAACGCACCTTCTGTGGAAGCAGCAGCTATGTGTGTGGGTTTAATAAAGAGCTTTGTCTCTGTTATTCTTGAACGCAACATTAAGGGTCACTTTCTGAACACTTAATTTCCGCTTTAATTTTCCTGGACAGAACTGGAGGCTTCAAATGACCCAGGGGGTTACACAGAGCATGAAATACCAGGGTTGTAGGTTTGATTCTCATATTGGCCACAATACTGACTATATTCGTCATCGTTAATTGGGTGTGTATTTCTCTCTGGTCGAAAGCGATGGAGAGGGAGAGAGATGGAGGGGAGGAGATACAGGAGCCACCATCTCACACACACACACAAGAGCATTACATCATCACAACTCCCAGTCTTGACCTTCTGCTTTGTGTTCCTCTGATTCATCAGTCTTTCATCCTCTGTTTGGAGTGTGTACACATACACATCACACAGAGAAAGAGAGAGGGGAAGAACCTGAGTGATCTGCAGCAAAACAAGTTATTTTGTCTCTTGTCATTGATAACAGTTTCTGACCTGCCACTGTAGTCCCTGTCATTATGGTGTGTGTGTTATATGAAGTGCCAGCAGATTAAGTATTTTGTGTCCACATCGACAGCACACCAAACATTTTGCTACATCCCCTTTCAATCTCTCTCCCTCTCTCTCTCTCGTCTTGAGCTGTCATGTTCTGTCCATCCCACCCAGGGCTTCTCTTCACACGCTGACAGCGCCGATCAGACCACACCGATCAGTGTGTGTGTGTAAAGGTGTTTGCCCCCCATGCTCACCTTAACGTGGCATTTTCTCTTCACATCAACCTCCTACCAGCTCTAGCTACAGGCTCTGGCTCCCACTGCTAGCCCAGCCTAGCCGAGGACACATCACACTTACAAGAGAAAAGTGTGTGTGTGTGAGACCAAAGAGCTTTTGAACACAAGCAGTGGAGTAAAAGTGAAACTAAATAATACTGAAAAAGAATAGAGTGAAGGAACCATGTGGTTGATAGCCATAGGAGAGGAAAGGGGGATAGAGGGATTGTGGGATAGAGGGAGGAGAACTCTACACCTCTGTCTATCTTTCTGTCTGTCAGCGCAGGAGGTGGCCGGTCAGGCTGTTTGAAATGGGAGCTGAGGCTAATATTATGACAATTTGACTGGGATCAAGGCAGATAGCCAGGCTCAGACGCAGGTCAGGACAGACCTTAAGATCCCCAACCCTGTGTGTATATTTGCGTGTGTGTGAGAAGAGAAAACCTATAGTCTGAGAAACAGGCGTCACATTACTGAGGGTTGGACGGTGTCTGGAGGGAGGGAGGAGAGACAGAGAGAGAAGGAGAGATATATGTGTTACACTGTGTTCATATGTGTATACAGTCTAAAGTTAGTAGTGTGTGCATGTAGCTAATTGTATTGTATGTGAGAGAGCATGTGTCAGTGCATTGCGTGTGTGATGGCTGACAGGGTGGTAGGAGCCCATTGGATATAATGAGATCTGTTAATGAATGTGTCTCACCTATCTCTGAGACACAGAGCCACTATCTACAGACAGCAGATCACACACACACACGCACACGCACACACACACACACACACACACACACACACACACACACACACACACACACACACACACACACACACACACTATCTGACTAGACACAAGAAGTAATCTGTGTGTTTCTAAGAATAACAGCTGCTTGTCTTTCTCTCTCCGGCCCTTTTAATGGCTCCCCCTTCTCCCCCATTATGAAGATGGATTGTTCTGAAATATTGCTGAAACCACCTCAACACCCTCTGGACTCTACCAAACTGACCCAGCGGGGCATGAATGGTCAAATCCAATAACCTCCCAGGACAGAAAAGGTTAAATTGAGGATTCACCCCTCACAACTGTTGCGTGTGTGTTTCCACAATTTGTTCGAAATTTGAATCTGACAGACAGTCTGACTTTTACCGGGTCCTGCATTTGGGTGTAGTGAGTGAGTGTGTGTGTGTGTGTGTGTGTGTGTGTGTGTGTGTGTGTGTGTGTGTGTGTGTGTGTGTGTGTGTGTGTGTATATTAGTATTAGTGTGTGTGTATTTGTATGAGTGTGTGTGAAAGCAATGTAAAGAACCACCTGCCCCATAAATAAATGGCCCCAGTCAGAGATTTATAGGGGAATTACCAGGGCTTAGCTACACATCCTTCCCCCTGGAACACCCCTTTAATCCAATCAGCACTGAGCTGACCCCTGACCTCTAACCTCTGTTCTATCACCCATCTCTAGCTTCAAGCATCTGGTTGTCAATTACAAATGACTACACCACTGATTGTCTGCAAAGCCTCTCTGTATATGCCGCGTTCAAAACAACTGGAAACTCGGAAATCTCCAAATTCTGACTTTAGTGCGTTCAAGACAACTGAGAACTCTGGGTAAAAAACAAGCTCTGACTAGTCAAATCCAACTCGGAATTCCAAGTCCGAAACTCAGACTTTCCGACCTGAAGATCACTGACGTCATGACATGGCCTCGTTTTTTACTACCATCCTACTGGGAAAAATCGTTTTGAACAGTCATCCAACTCGGAATTCCAAGTTGGAAACTCTGGCATCTTTCTAGAGAAACAATTTTCCAACCTGAAGATTACTGACGTTATGAATTGACCTAGTTTTTTTCAGAGTTCCCAGTTGTCTTGAAAGTACCAATAGATCTGACAGACCTGGAGTTTGCAACCAATAATACCAATTCAATACTCTGTTCTACTCTTGTGCCTATTGGCTAAGGGTCAGTTTGCAATAAAGCATGACATGGGAGCTCTGAGATAATGGTGTTTTCAAGACAACTGGGAACTCTGAAAAAAACTAGGTCAAATCATAACGTCAGTGATCGTCAGGTTGGAAAATAGTTTCTCTAGAAAGATACCAGAGTTTCCAACTTGGAATTCCGAGTAGGATGACTGTTCAAAACGATTTTTCCCAGTAAGATGGTAGTACCTCGTTTTTTCCTGAGTTCCCAGTTGTCTTGAACACACCGAAGTCAGAGATAGCTTGGTATTCTGAGTGGAGAAACACCGTTTCCGTTCAATAAAATCTTTGCTACCCTTATGTAACGGATGTGAAACGCTAGCTTAGTTAGCGGTGGTGCGCACTAAATAGCGTTTCAATCGGTGACGTCACTCGCTCTGAGACCTTGAAGTAGTAGTTCCCCTTGTTCCGCAAGGGCCGCGGCTTTTGTGGAGAGATGGGTAACGATGCTTCGAGGGTGACTGTTGTTGATGTGTGCAGAGGGTCCCTGGTTCATGCCCGGGTATGGGCGAGGGGACGGTCTAAAGTTATACTGTTACATTGATGCTGTTGACCCGGATCACTGGTTGCTGCGGAAAAAGCATTGATGCTGTTGACCCGGATCACTGGTTGTTGCGGAAAAGGAGGAGGTCAAAAGGGGGGTGAGTGTAACGGATGTGAAACGGCTAGCTTAGTTAGCGGTGGTGCGCACTAAATAGCGTTTCAATTGGTGACGTCACTTGCTCTGAGACCTTGAAGTAGTAGTTCCCCTTGCTCTGCAAGGGCCGCGGCTTTTGTGGAGCGATGGGTAACGATGCTTTGTGGGTGACTGTTGTTGATGTGTGCAGAAGGTCCCTGGTTTGCGCCTGGGTATGGGGGGACGGTCTAAAGTTATACTGTTACACTTATAAACCATTACAGTTTCAATGACACCCTTCTAATGTACACAAATGTTGGCTACCATGTCAGTAATTGTCCTCTGCAAGGGTTGGGCTGATCAGAATCTTTGAGAGGTTGAAAGAGCATGCAGCTGTGGGTCCAGAATTACAGGTGTGTACCGCACAATGTTCTTCATCTTCTGCCAGACCCTGAAGCCAAGGTTGCCCAGGTGTTTGGCCACGTTGATCAGAGTGCCAGAGACAAGTGGAGGATCAGAAGGTATAATCTCAGCTCTCATCTTGGTGATCTTGTAGCTTTGCAGGAATGCAGTGTCATCAACCGACAGCGTATTTCCCCCCTCAAACGATTCTGTTGGAGATGACATCCCTTCACTAATTTCCTCCCATTTCTCCTTCATCCTTTTCCTCTTCTCCTCCCCTTCCTCCCTCAGCTTGTTTGCTTGGCCTTCACACCTATGTGAGATGCCATTTTCTCCTAGGTGAGTTTGGCCTTGTCGAAGACAGCCATTTGATACTGTAGGGCCTTCAGTGGTGGTCTAAGCGCCTTCCTCCTCTGGGTAGCAGCCTTCTCCATGGAGCAGAAACTGTGGCCTACAGTACATGCTCAGGCACACACAACACACACAACACACAACACACACTCCTGGCAGAACAAGCCTAGCTTCTGGATGTGGTGGCCACACACAGTGTGTAAGCCATTGGAAGTGTGTTTGGGTTGAGGGTTCTGTGAGGGTTCTCCATTTGAGTTGTCCTCTGTAGTTTCCTCTTTGACCTTCTTTTTGGGCGGCTACCGTCCCTGCGCTGCTTCTCCCTCCACAGGGTCTCACATGCTTTCCGCAGGGCTCGGCTGGCAGGGGGCTTGTCCCCGGGCAACCTCTGTCTACAGACAGGGCAGTCCTGGGTCCCTCCCTGTTTCCAGGTGTCCTCCAGGCAGGTCTGGCAGAAGCTATGGCTGCAGTAGAGGTTGACGGGATCTGTGAAGATCTCACAGCTGATGGGACATGACAGGACATCCTCAAGGGCTGAGAGACAAGCTGCCATCCTCTCTGGACAACTGGAGAGAGAATGAGAGAGCCAGTGTCAATGAATCAGGGCTGAACAGTGTGACCATTTTACTTGCATATGTGCCTAAATATTTAGCTGTGGAATTTTTATTTAGGAGAACCAGTGCGCCTAGAATGAAGTATTCTAGCTTTAGTAACTAAAATATTTTTAATTGTGCTCCTAAATGCCTTTGTGTGTCTGACATTTTCCAGTTTATGCTCCTTGTAAAAATGGTCAGCGTAGAGCCCTGTGAATGATAGTGTGCCTCGCCCTCAGTGTGCAAGAGTGTTTAAAGAGAGACTCGCGCCTCGATGAGACAGACAAAGTCATTGCATTAATGCAGTGTAATAAATTCTGCAGTCAAACTTTTTTCATTATGTAACCCAAAAGATATGTGTGCAAACAAAGTTCAACATTCACCTTTTGCAAATACTTCTTCAGTCACAATTTGATGAATACGTTGGATAAATCAAATGTATGCACCATACAGCATGCTCTGAAACTGTGTAGCTCAGTTGGTAGAGCATGGTGCTGCACGGGTACCAGTATGAAACAAAAGTATGAAAATGTATGCACTCACAACTGTAAGTCGCTCTGGATAAGAGCATCTTCTAAAATGCAATGCAATGTTCCATTGGAAATGAATGTACTTCTGGTGTAGCAAAGATGCTGTCAGTCTGATCGAGGCATGAAGTGTCATTCACATTACCCATAAGCACTCTGTTATGTTGTGCTGGATGTCATGCATTTCTATGGGGAAGTCCACAACAGAGTGGAATCGCAACACCCCCTTGCAGTTTTAGGCTCTGTTGCCAGATAGACTCCGCATACTTAGAAATGTCCAGTCTGTTGAAGAACAGGAAGTTACCAAACCTTGTGAAAATATGTGGTTTTCGGCAATGGTGTTAATGCTAAATTGTAATTATTTTGTCTCTATGGCCTATTTATTGCCTTTCCTCTCTATTCTTCTCCATTTGCACACACTGTACATATTGTAAAGAAACAGCAGGGAGCAGGTCTCGAACCCTCGACCTTCGAGCCCGAGGTCCGGCGCTATCGACTGTGCTGCAAAAGCATGCTCATCGATTTCTGCGCTTATAAACCCAGGGTTGTTACAATATATTTTTCTATTGTGTTACTGACTGTACGTTTGTTTATGTGTAACTCTGTGTTGTTGTTTTTGTCACACTGCTTTGCTTTATCTTGGCCTGGTCGCAGTTGTAAATGAGAACTTCTTCTCAACTGGCCTACCTGGTTAAATAAAGGTGAAATAAAATAAAAATGTAAAATAAAAATGGCTTTATGGGATAGCTAGCAACTTGTAAACAATTATCCATTCCTAAATGTGAAATAATAATACAAATTGGCTGCTAAGAAAATTATGTTATATGACTGTTGCCTCCTGTTTAAATGTATTGTGATGGTAATAACGTTTGTTTTTTATGATAATTAGGTGGAGGTCTCTAGCTACAGTGGTGTCTTCAACCTAGCCGACCTTTTAGCTAGCTAACATTAGCTGCTCTGATCAGAAACAATAAGCTTAAATGAAAAGGTTGTATTTTGACTTCCAAAATTGCTACACAGGCTCTTCTCAATCTTGCGTTACAAACACTAAAGTTAGAGAAACAAGCAAAAACATTTTCTAGCATTGAGGAGCTAGATACAGTGCGAGCAAACTTTGGCAAAAAAGCTTTTTTAATGAATAAACGGCCTTAACAAATAAAACTAAGAATAGCACAATAACATTTTTTAAACATACGTCTTTTTACTGATCAGACCTGCAAAATCAAATCAAAATTTGTCACATACACATATGTTTTATCCATGGTTAGCAGATGTTAATGGTCACATACACATGGTTAGCAGATGTTAATGGTCACATACAAAAGATGTTTGTAGCGAAATGCTCGTGCTTCTTTCCGACCATGCAGTAATATCTAACAAGTTATCTAAATGAACAATTTCACAACTAACTTATACACACAAGTGTGAAGGAATGAATAAGAATATGTACATAAAAATATATGAATGAGTGATGACCGAACGGCATAGGCAAGGTCCAATAGAGTACAGGTCCAATAGAGTATAGAGTACAGTATATACATATGAGATGAGTAATGTAGGGTATGTAAACATTATATAAAGTGGAATTGTTTAAAGTGGCTAGTGATATATTTATTACATACATTTTCCATTATTAAAGTGGCTAGAGTTGAGTCAGTATGTTGGCAGCAGCCCCTCAATGTTAGTAGTGGTGGCTGTTTAACAGTCTGATGGCCTTGAGATAGAGCTGTTTTTCAGTCTCTCGGTCCCAGCTTTGATGCACCTGCTGCTGCACCTTCTTCACCACGCTGTCTGTGTGGGTGGACCATTTCAGTTGGTCCGTGATGTGTACGCAGAGGAACTTAAAACTTCCCACCTTCTCCACTACTGTTCCGTCGATGTGGATAGGGGGGTGCTCTCTCGGTTGTTTCCTGAAGTCCACGATCATCTCCTTTGTATTGTTGACATTGAGTGTGAGGTTATTTTCCTGACACCACACTCCGAGGGCCCTCACCTCCTCCCTGTAGGCCATCTCGTCGTTGTTGGTAATCAAGCCTACCACTGTAGTGTCGTCTGCAAACTTGATGATTGAGTTGGAGTCGTGCATGGCCACGCAGTCATGGGTGAACAGGGAGTACAGGAAAGGACTGAGAACACACCCTTGTGGGGCCCCAGTGTTGAGGATCAGCGGGGTGGAGATGTTGTTACCTACCCTCACCACCTGGGGTGGCCCGTCAGGAAGTCCAGGACCCAGTTGCACAGGGCGGAATCGAGACCCAGGGTCCCATCTACTCATTGGTTTTTATGAGCATATACCCACATGGGTAATTGAAAGATGCCCGAGGTCCACACTCCAGTCCAGATGGTGGCAGTATGGGTTTCGACCTGTCCCC
>NC_088222.1:18803190-18905690 GCF_036934945.1 Oncorhynchus masou masou
CCCTGCCCAGGACATGCTGGCTCTCCAGATCATTGGTCTGTTTAAGAACATCTTCCAACTTGTGGGTCTGGACCTGTTTGTGTTTCCCTACAGAGTTGTGGCTACTGCCCCTGGGGTATGTACACTTCTCCCCTACACCAGGGCTAGGCCGATAGATTCAGTCGCAGGCACATTTTTGTTGGGGGGGGGGGGGGCATAAATACGAGTGGGCCGGTTTTGGCCCACGGGCAGCCTGTTTCTGTCCTCTGCCCTACACCCTACCTCCTATACCCTAACCCCTGCACCCTAATCTTTATTCACCTTAATCTGTGTCTTGTTCTGTGCAGTGTAGCATCACAGTAATGGTTTTCCTGTCTCTGTGTCCAGTGTGGTGTGATTGAGTGTATCCCAGACTGTAAATCCCGTGACCAACTGGGCAGACAGACAGACTTTGGGATGTATGACTACTTCAGAAACCAGTATGGAGATGAGTCCACTCTGGCCTTCCAGAAGGTGAGATGACTGTACTGTCCTACAACCCCTAAACTCTGACCCCTGACCTGATCCTCGTCTGTGCCATTATTCTTAATTAATCAGAAATGAAGGATTATTAAAAAAAAAGAAATACTCTTGAGTACATACAGTACGTCATTACAATGGATCTGTTGCCTTAATAAACAACTATTTTACTTCACCAACATGGTTTATACAAGGTACTTCCTAATCTCTCCCCCTCCCATTCCCCTCCTCTCCAGGCGAGGTATAACTTCATCCGTAGTATGGCTGCTTACAGCCTGCTGCTCTTCCTGCTACAAATCAAAGATAGACACAACGGGAACATCATGCTGGACAGCAAGGGACACCTTATCCACATAGGTAAAAAATCATCCACATTGGTACACAATCATCCACATAGGAACACGACCATCCTTAACCTCATCCAAAACATCATCCACATAGGAACATGATCATCCACATAGGAACACGACCATCCTTAACCTCATCCAAATCATCATCCACGTGGAAACACAATCATCCTGAACTTCATCCAAAACATCATCCACACAATCAATCATTCATTTAATACAGCAATGTGGATATCTTTTATCTCTTTGTGATAATAAATATATGAATTGAATTTATAATCGTTGTCTAAAACAGCATCTTCTTTCAGACTTTGGCTTCATGTTTGAGAGTTCTCCTGGTGGTAACCTGGGCTGGGAGCCGGACATCAAGCTGACCGATGAGATGGTGATGATCATGGGAGGCAAGATGGAAGCCACTCCCTTCAAATGGTTCATGGAGCTGTGTGTCAGGGGGTACCTGGCCGTCAGGTAAGAGTGTGTGTGGGTGGGGTCTTAATCTTATTTGCATCTAAACGGTCTTTCTATGGATTAATTCTATTTTTGTTACACCTCTCTCAGGCCCTACATGGATGCAGTGGTGTCTCTAGTCACTCTGATGCTGGACACTGGACTACCGTGCTTCAGAGGACAGACCATCAAACTGCTCAAGTCAGTACATCAATAAACCACATGGGAGCATAAATTAGGTTGTGCCAAGTCTCGTGACCATTTCTGACCATGTCTGTGTTCACAGGCAGCGGTTCAACCCCAGTATGAGTGAGAAGGAGGCGGCTGCCTTCATCATCAAGGTCATCCAGAGCTGCTTCCTCAGCAGCAGGTAACACCAATGGCCCTGTACCATTCCAGCTCCTTTCCTCACTCAATGACCCTGTAACATTCCAGCTCCTTTCCTCACTCAATGACCCTGTAACATTCCAGCTCTTTTCCTCACCAATGGCCCTGTACCATTCCAGCTCCTTTCCTCACTCAATGACCCTGTAACATTCCAGCTCCTTTCCTCACTCAATGACCCTGTAACATTCCAGCTCCTTTCCTCACTCAATGACCCTGTAACATTCCAGCTCCTTTCCTCACTCAATGGCCCTGTACCATTCCAGCTCCTTTCCTCACTCAATGACCCTGTAACATTCCAGCTCCTTTCCTCACCAATGGCCCTGTACCATTCCAGCTCCTTTCCTCACTCAATGACCCTGTAACATTCCAGCTCCTTTCCTCACTCAATGACCCTGTAACATTCCAGCTCTTTTCCTCACCAATGGCCCTGTACCATTCCAGCTCCTTTCCTCACTCAATGACCCTGTAACATTCCAGCTCCTTTCCTCACTCAATGACCCTGTAACATTCCAGCTCCTTTCCTCACTCAATGACCCTGTAACATTCCAGCTCCTTTCCTCACTCAATGGCCCTGTACCATTCCAGCTCCTTTCCTCACTCAATGACCCTGTAACATTCCAGCTCCTTTCCTCACCAATGGCCCTGTACCATTCCAGCTCCTTTCCTCACTCAATGACCCTGTAACATTCCAGCTCCTTTCCTCACTCAATGACCCTGTAACATTCCAGCTCCTTTCCTCACCAATGGCCCTGTACCATTCCAGCTCCTTTCCTCACTCAATGACCCTGTAACATTCCAGCTCCTTTCCTCACTCAATGACCCTGTAACATTCCAGCTCCTTTCCTCACTCAATGGCCCTGTACCATTCCAGCTCCTTTCCTCACTCAATGACCCTGTAACATTCCAGCTCCTTTCCTCACCAATGGCCCTGTACCATTCCAGCTCCTTTCCTCACTCAATGACCCTGTAACATTCCAGCTCCTTTCCTCACTCAATGACCCTGTAACATTCCAGCTCCTTTCCTCACCAATGGCCCTGTACCATTCCAGCTCCTTTCCTCACTCAATGACCCTGTAATATTCCAGCTCCTTTCCTCACTCAATGACCCTGTAACATTCCAGCTCCTTTCCTCACTCAATGGCCCTGTACCATTCCAGCTCCTTTCCTCACTCAATGACCCTGTAACATTCCAGCTCCTTTCCTCACCAATGGCCCTGTACCATTCCAGCTCCTTTCCTCACTCAATGACCCTGTAACATTCCAGCTCCTTTCCTCACTCAATGACCCTGTAACATTCCAGCTCCTTTCCTCACCAATGGCCCTGTACCATTCCAGCTCCTTTCCTCACTCAATGACCCTGTAACATTCCAGCTCCTTTCCTCACTCAATGACCCTGTAACATTCCAGCTCCTTTCCTCACTCAATGGCCCTGTACCATTCCAGCTCCTTTCCTCACTCAATGACCCTGTAACATTCCAGCTCCTTTCCTCACTCAATGGCCCTGTACCATTCCAGCTCCTTTCCTCACTCAATGACCCTGTAACATTCCAGCTCCTTTCCTCACCAATGGCCCTGTACCATTCCAGCTCCTTTCCTCACTCAATGACCCTGTAACATTCCAGCTCCTTTCCTCACTCAATGGCCCTGTACCATTCCAGCTTCTTTCATCACTCAATGGCCCTGTACCATTCCAGCTCCTTTCATCACTCAATGGCCCTGTACCATTCCAGCTCCTTTCATCACTCAATGGCCCTGTACCATTCCAGCTCCTTTCCTCACTCAATGACCCTGTACTATTTCAGCTCCTTTCATCACTCAATGGCCCTGTACCATTCCAGCTCCTTTCCTCACCAATGGCCCTGTACCATTCCAGCTCCTTTCCTCACCAATGGCCCTGTACCATTTCAGCTCCTTTCCTCACTCAATGGCCCTGCTCCCATTCCAGTCTCTCGCTCCTTTCCTGACCCCTATGGCCCCAACTCGGCCACAGGAAATATCCATAATGCTAACTGTCTATATACACATGCTGACTGTCTGTTTTCTGTCTTTCCTCAGGAGCAAGACCTATGATATGCTTCAGTATTACCAGAACCAGATCCCATACTGAAGACCTGCTGCAGTATTATCACATACCTGTCTGATATGAGTTCTTATTCCTTATATAGGCAGTAACCTCTTCTTTAGACTCTATGTAAGGTCAGAGGTTGTCCTATATACTAGGTAATTATCCTTGGCTTGCTAGCCAGCTAGCGTCCAGCAACTTATGCACTTTATAGATCGTTGTATTTCACCCACCTGATTGGACCCTGATCAAGAGCTGTTATGCTAGACTAGAGAAATCACACTAACCAATCACACAACCTGTAACTGAACTCCAATACAATCAGCAAATCCCACGATCATAATCCATATATCATGTATCAATGTCTTGATGCAATCACAGTGAATGTGAGTGTCCCTGTCCTGTAGTCAAAAGCGATGAGTAGATATTTTCTCTGGGGTCATTTCTAATGGTGGAGCTAGTGACTATATCTGTCTTGAGTCAGTCACATACTGTGTGTGTCCGCCCCAAGGTTGGTGGGTCCAGTACAGAATAAACCAGTGTTGTTTACCTAATAACCCACTAACTCTGCATGTCTCATGATCGGACCTTCTAGTAGCTACATGGATTTAGTAGCATTCTTAAACAGGTGTGTGTGAGATTATGTTTGGAGACATTCCTCTTTCTGCACAAAGAAAGATTTTATTCACCTTCAATCCTGTAGTTGAATCTCCAGGATTTGTGTTTAGTATTACAATGGTGGTGGTGATTTTACAATGACAATGAAGACCCAAAAAGCCATTTCTCTAAACCTTGGCACAAACAGAAGGGTGGTATTACGTGACAACTATACTCCTCTGATGTTATGCTAGATGTTACCTTCTTAATGTGTGTCAACATATGAGATTGCTGTCATAATCTCTTCAGAAACCCTTCTGTTTATGAAGATATTTTACTTGGTAGTCTGTAAAGATAATTAATCATACATCTTATCATTTTAGATGTGTTATTTTTGATCTGAATGGATATGTTATTATTTTACTTAGGGTATTTCATCTTAAACATCCATGTATGTATTACAGAGTATGTTTGTAATATAACGTGGGCGGCAGGTCAGCTAGCGGCAAGGAACCGAAAGGTCGCTGGTTTGAAAGCCCCCAGCTGACTAGGTGTGGTATCTACCAATGTGCCCTTGAGCAAGACACTTATTCATAGTGACTTACAGGAGCAATTAGGGTTAAGAGTGTCTGCTAAATGAGTAAAAATTGACACGTGAAGTATATTACGGTGTACTGTATTTCAGGGCTCTACAGTGTAACCATTTTACTCACATATGCGCCTAAATGTTCTGCTGTGTGACCTGGAGGTTAAATGTAGGCGTACCAGTGCACCTAGAAAAATTTAAAGGATTCTAGCTTTAATACTTCAAATATTTTTCATTGTGCGTATTAATTTCTTTGTGTGCTTACATTTTTCAACTTAGGTGCACACATGCTCATTGTAAAAATGATCAGCGTAGAGAGCCCTACTATGTACTGTAGGTTGTAATGGCTAACAGGACATGCATTTCAGACCAATGGGATGATAAAGAGCTGTTCCATTATTAGTATTTTTATTGGACTGTTGTATTGTGATAAAGTACTGAAACATAAACCCCAGTTCAGGTGTCATTTTATCTATACTGAACCAAAATAGAACTGCAACAATTTCAACTGTGTTACTGAGTTACAGTTCATATAAGGAATTCAGTCAATTGAATTAAATTCCTTAGGCCCTTATCTATGGATTTCACATGACTGGGCAGGGGTGCAGCCAAGGGTGGACCTGGGAGGGCATAGGCCCACCCACTTGGGAGCCAGGACCAGCCAATCAGAATGAGTTTTTCCCACAAGGGCTTTGTTAAAGACAAAAATACTCCTCAGCACACCCACCCTCCCCCGTCAGACTATCCCGCAGGTGGAGCCAGATGTGGAGATCCTGGGCTGGCATGGTTCCACGTGGTCTTCGGTTGTGAGGTCGGTTGGACATACTGCCAAATACTCTAAAACAACGTGAGGTGACTTATGGTAGAGAAATTAACATTAAACAAAAGTCAACTCTAAAAGCTGAAGTTCTCACAACACAATGCCACAGATGTCTCAAGTCTTGAGGGAGTCTGCAATTGGCATGCTAACGGCAGGAATGTCCACCAGAGCTGTTGCCAGATAATTTAATGTTTGTTTCTCTACCATAAGCTGAAAAGAATTGCATATTATCGATGGCAATATGAATGCACAGAGACACATCACATGATCTTGAGGTCCATTGTCGTGCCATTCATCCGCCGCCATCCATGTTTCAGCATGATAATGCACGGACCCATGTCTCAAGGATCTGTACACAATTCCTGTAAGCTGAAAATGTCCCAGTTCTTCCATGGCCTGCATAGTCACCAGACATATCACCCATTGAACATGTTTGGGATGCTGTGGATCGACGTGTACGACAAGAGTGTTCCAGATCCTGCCAATATCCAGCAACTTCGCCCAGCCATTGAAGAGGAGTGGGACAACATTCCATGGGCCATAATCAACAGCCTGATCAACTCTGCAAATGAGATGTGTCGTGCTGCATGAGGCAAATGGTGGTTCCACCAGATACTGTAATGTAATACTGACTGCTTTTCTGATCCACGAACCTACTTAATTAAGGTACAGCACGTTACGAATCCATTCAGGCCAAAGAGTTCAATCTTGGTTTCATCAGACCAGAGAATCTTGTTTCTCATGGTCAAAGTCTTTAGGTGCCTTTTGGCGAACTCCAAGTGGTCTGTCATGTGCCTTTTACTGAGGATTGGCTTACATCTGGTCACTCTACCATAAAGGCCTGATTGGTGGAGTGTTGCAGAGATGGTTGTCCTTCTGGAAGTTTTTCCCATCTCCACAGAGGAACTGGAGGTCTGTCAACGTGACCACCATTCTCCCCCGATTGCCCAGTTTGGCCGGGCGGCCAGCTCTAGGCATAGTCTTGGAGGTTCCAAGCTTTTTCCATTTAAGAATGATGGTGGCCACTGTGTTCTTGGGAGCCTTCAATGCTGCAGACATTTTTTGGTACCCTTTCCTAGATCTGTGCCTTTACACGATCCTGTCTCGAAGCTCTACGGACAATTCCTTCAACCTCATGGCTTAGTTTTTGCTCTCTCATGGCTTGGTTTTTGCTCTGACATGCACTGTCAACTGTGGGACCTTTTAGAGACAGGCCTTTCCAAATCATGTCCAATCAATTGAATTTACAACAGGTGGACTCCAATCAAGTTGTAGAAACATCTCAAGGATGATCAATGGAAACAGGATGCACCTGAGCTCAATTTTGAGTCTCAAAGCAAACAGTCTGAATACTTATGTAAATAAGGTATTTCTGTATTTTATTTCTAATAAATGTGCAAACATTATTAAAAACCTGTTTTTTTCTTTGTCATTATGGGGTATTGTGTGAAGATTGATGAGGGAAATTAAATTAATCCATTTTAGAATAAGGCTGTAACATAACAAAACGTGGAAAAAGTGAAGGGATCTGAATACTTCCGAATGCACTGTACACTCAAAACACCTTTGCCTGGATAGATAAAAATGGCAGCAGACTGCTTGGCATGGCAACACCAAGTATTCCAAGTCACAAGCCTCTTTGGGGATCAATGAGCCAACTGGGAGGCTCCAACCCTGGACTCTGTCACCCTCTCCTTAGCTCGACAACTTTGCCCCCGCTGTGGTATAAATTGCCCCTCAAGGATTGTGTCATGTAGTGTTTCTGTCACCAACAGATTCATATCTGTATTCCCAGTCATGTGAAATCCATAGATTAGGGACAAATTAATTTGGTTGATTTCCTTGTATGAACTGTAACTCAGAAAATCTTTGAAATTGTTGCAGGTTGCACTTATATTTTAGTTCAGTGTAAAATTTGTTAACATATTTGACAACTTTCCAATCAATAAGCTAATTGTTTGGATTAAAATACCAGATAAGATCCTCCTACATCCTCATCTACTGGGTAATGGCTTGAAGGGATCCAGCTTTTGTCAAATTAACCTAAGATTTGACTATTCAAAGTAGGTTAGGAGAACTTACACAGCAGGTTATCGTAATTATTTTAAGATTAGGAAGGATTGGGGTCAATTAAAATGCAAAAAAATCTACTTCAGACCTTCATTTGATAAAAGCTGGATCTCTTCTAGCCATGATCCATCTACTAGACCAAAAACTACAGAAATGTCAGCAACTATCACTCACCACACCCAACATAGCTAGCATATAGCATTCTGAGAAACCTGTTTTTTTTACAGCTGGGGTGAGAGCGTGGTTGTCCTGTGGTTATTTTGCATACAACCTTCACACAATGTTCTGGGAATGGTGCTTGATACCCAGCTAGCACATAACATTCTGAAAACCATATGTTTCTTAGGTGGGAATTTCAGTACTTCAGCATAATTTTTCCTACAGGTTTCCTCCTAGTTCTATTTAAAGTCATGTTCTCAGAACGTTAAGAAACAGCGTTCTTATGTGGGAATTTCAGTACTTCAGCATAACGTTTCCTACAGGTTTCCTCCTAGTTCTATTTAAAGTCATGTTCTCAGAACGTTAAGAAACAGCGTTCTTATGTGGGAATTTCAGTACCTCAGCATAATGTTTTCTGCAGGTTTCCTTGTGGTTCTATTTAAAGTAAACTTCTCATTGTTCCAAGAATATTAAGAAACAATGATCTTCTGTGGGAATTTCAGTACTTCTGCATAACGTTTCCTACAGGTTTCCTCATGGTTCTATTTAAAGTCATGTTCTCACAAGATTTCCATAAAAACCACAAGAAAACATGAGTAAACGATCAAAGAACATTCTAAAAATGTTATTGAAAAACATATATATTTCATTCTCAGCATCAACAAACTCTCTCAACCCTTTATGTACGGCACCTCCAATGTATTGATAGGGGGGTGTTCCCTCTGCTGTTTCCTGAAGTCCACAACCTGTGCGGTTGCTTGTAAATTTTGATTTAGGCCTTTTTTGGAAGCTAATACCAGCTGTAATTGGAGTAAATGAATCAAATAAATCAAATCAAATTTTACTATTTGACCAAGAATGAGAGTGCAGGACTCCTGCATCAGATTACCTGGCCTACAGAATCAACCGACCTCAACCAAATTGAGATGGTTTGGGATGAGTTGGAACGCAGTGTGAAGGGAAAGCAGCCAACAAGTGCTCAGCATATGTGGGAACTCCTTCAAGACTGTTGGAAAAACATTCCAGGTGAAGCTGGATGAGAGAATGCCAAGAGTGTGCAAAGCTGTCATCAAGGCTAATGATGGCTACTTTGAAGAGTCAAATATAAAATATATTTAGATTTGTTTAGGACTTTTTTGGTTTCTTCTTGTAGAAGTTGATGAATAGAGCTCGCCAGCTTGTAGTCCTAAAACCCGGAAAGTTATCCCCTGGTTCATCGGCCCATTCCTATGGGATAAATATAGGGTTTTGGTCTGAGGTTAACACAGGTTTAAGAGATTTTATATGTTTTGTTCTATGAGATAATGTCAGTCAGTTAACATGACCTTTATCAATTATAAAGCCTTTAGGGGAAGGGAATACCTTGTCAGTTGCACAACTGAATGCATCTTCTGCATTTCATCCAACCCCTCTGAATTAGAGAGGTGCTGAGTTCATCAAGGTCCATGTCATCAGCACCCAGGGAGCAGTTGTTGGGGGTTAACTACCTTGATCAACGGTAGAACCAATCATTTCCCACCTTGCTGGCAATTTGAACAAGCGACTTTATGCTTGCTGGCCCAAGGCGCTTAGCCACTAGGCTACCTGAATACATAAAATTACCTTTCTAGAGCCACATTTTTGTGTTTTTAAGGTAAATGACACCTGCCCTTATATTCATATGATTTTAGAATCCATATTTCACACTAAGTAAGATGTAATATTTCCTGGGGACAGAAACGGTATGGCATAGCGGGAATTACTAATTTGCTGATCAAATAAATATTTTAACATTCTAATGCTTGTCGAGCAGGTGAATCAGAGTTTTAATCGGAGCATTCTGGCCAATATTGGCCTACTGGTTCACTCCTGCCCCACACGCACCCTTTGCTCCTCCAGGTCCGTCTCCCTTCAGCAGCCCAGCAGCGGACTAAAAACTATGGGTGACAGGGCTTTCAGTTGCGCGGCTCCGCGGCTATGGAACGCACTTCCAGACACTATTATGGCTGCAGTCTATTTTCTCGTTAAACCACAGCTCAAGACCGTGCTGTTCAGAAAAGCTTTGAAGGACCTCTGCAGATCCTCCGGATCTGGTGACACCTGTATATAGTTTTGTATGTTGTCTGGGTTTTATGTTATGTTATGTTATGTGTTTAGTATTGTTTTTATTATTGTACTTATTTATATAGGCTATATAAAGATAATTTGCGCCCGACTATATGTGATAAAGTGAAAATCTGATGGCCCGCACCCGACCCTAACCCCCACATATACAAAATGCAAATCAGAGAAAGATTTTTTTTGACAGGACTTTTAGATAGGTCTATGTTTCTGTTTAATTTCCGACATTTTGGTAGGCTATTTGTTAGTCAATGTGTCTATAGACACACAGCTTCGCTTCTGTCATGATTTGTTGCCATAGAAGACTAAATAAACCCTTGCTCACCAGAATAATGTCATATATCGATAGAATGAATGCTTCAATCTAGTTGACATCGGTAGCTTGTTTTCTCGTTCTTCTTTCATCTCTGCTTCTCTCGCGCAGCAGCCGTTTAGGGACCGTATAAAAAATGCAATAAGCCTAGCAACAAAAAAAACGGGAAAGATTTTCCTTGCAAAATCTCCAGATGACATCTGTTTAACCAGTTTTAAGGAAATTAGAGCTATTAAAAGGTCCCGAACAGTGAAAATCATGTTTTCATGAAATTGGATGCTCTTTGGATGCAGTTTATAGTAGGTTGACCCAAATATGAAAAATGACTGTTGCTGGTAAATTTTCTGAAGAATGAAGACATCAGACAGCAGTGGCTGCTTTTCATTTCAGGTGGACGGGGTGCACCGAAAATTATTTCATACACATTTCAATTGATTGTTATCATTTCACATTCCATCTCCTTTTGTCTTTCTACTTTCATCAAGCTGTAATGACAGACATCTACTATGTCTGCACAGCTTCCCAGGCAACCAGCGCAGCAAGAATGCTGTGATACAAAATCAGCTTTCCGCAAGGCAAAGAAGGGGGGGATATGCTGTGATTCATGTGAAGACAAACCCAACATATTCTAAGTAATAGTTATATATTTCAAATCAATTCAGCTTTTCAGGCACACACATTCCAAATACAAACATTTCAAAGTTTCACCAAAAAGTACACAACCAAATAGTGTATATTTCAAATGGAGTACATAAAAAATACCTGAACACACATCGTAGAATGAGTAGATCCCTACATAAACAAATTGATAGCATCATAACAGTAAATCAAAGGAAATTCAATTCATTATCCATTTAACAAACATGTCCTTTTTCAAAAACATTACAGGCTATGTAGACAGGCTCCTGGATCTCCTCTTTAACAGGTCAACCTTTATCCAGCGCCATATGTGGGAAAGCTGCGCAAACAGTCCATTCCAGAACCCCTTTCTGCACAGTGTGAGAGCCCTGACAAGTAGGAGGTCGTAGCTGGATCTGTCACCCGTTCAATCTCGGAGATGACTGAAGCCAAGTGGGTGACTGAAGCCTGGTTTATTGAAGTGGGTTACGTGAGTTCCCCTCCTCTCCTGCTCCCCTCCCCATCAATCTCTGTAGTTGGTTGCCTTTCCTAAAGCCTGAGTAATTCACTTTTATGTGCAAGCCTATAGCTTGGGTCTCCAGATTTCATCCCTGCAAGGTTATAAGGCCAGCATTTGAATAGCATGCTATGCTCATGCTTAGATTCAAGGTCAAATATGAGTAGTAATTACGTTCCATTTAGGCACTTAACTCGGGTCGGAATTCCCCCTTATTGAATTAAACTCAGTCCTTTTTTCCTCAGTGGGTCTAAGTTTTTCTGCCCAAGTTCCCAAAAGCTTTTGGGAATTGGCATGTATTTGGCACGCTACAATATCTCTCTAAAGCGTAGAAGCACCTCGAAGTAGCAATAAGATATGTTAATAAATGTATGGATATATGAGTCAACCTGCCCATCACTAACGCTATCTAATGCTGCTCACCAGTGTCCAAAACACAGCAAAGGCTGGTCACCAGCAAAAACACAACAAAGGTTGGTTACCAACTAACAGATTGTTAAAATTGAAATAGTGTATTAGATCATCAGATTGTTTAGCATTACATGTACCTCCCCACTTCGCTTACCTCCATTGAAAATGAATGGGGCTCTGTTGTCTCACCACCCCCATTGTGTTACGTAGACATGCACTGTTACCCTGTATTTTCTTTAACCATTATTGCGGGGGGAGATTTCAAAAATAAACACATTCATTGGACCAGCGCCATTGCTGATTGTACAGGACAAGCATTGAAAATGTGACCAGTGGTCGGGATATCAAGTAATAAAGAGGCTGTAGATAATAAAGGGTTATTAGATTAAAGCCGAAAATAAGGATATTTTATATGTTTGGTTCTATGAGATAATCTTCAGCAGCTAACATACATACAGGCTACATACATAAAGCACATACAGGCTACATACATAAAGCACATACAGGCTACATACATAAAGCACATACAGGCTACATACATAAAGCACATACAGGCTACATACATAAAGCACATACAGGCTACATACATAAAGCACATACAGGCTACATACATAAAGCACATACAGGCTACATACATAAAGCACATACAGGCTACATACATAAAGCACATACATGCTACATACATAAAGCACATACAGGCTACATACATAAAGCACATACAGGCTACATACATAAAGCACATACAGGCTACATACATAAAGCACATACAGGCTACATACATAAAGCACATACAGGCTACATACATAAAGCACATACAGGCTACATACATAAAGCACATACAGGCTACATGCATAAAGCACATACAGGCTACATGCATAAAGCACATACAGGCTACATACATAAAGCACATACAGGCTACATGCATAAAGCACATACAGGCTACATGCATAAAGCACATACAGGCTACATACATAAAGCACATACAGGCTACATGCATAAAGCACATACAGGCTACATACATAAAGCACATACAGGCTACATGCATAAAGCACATACAGGCTACATACATAAAGCACATACAGGCTACATGCATAAAGCACATACAGGCTACATACATAAAGCACATACAGGCTACATACATAAAGCACATACAGGCTACATGCATAAAGCACATACAGGCTACATACATAAAGCACATACAGGCTACATGCATAAAGCACATACAGGCTACATGCATAAAGCACACACAGGCTACATGCATAAAGCACATACAGGCTACATACATAAAGCACATACAGGCTACATGCATAAAGCACATACAGGCTACATACATAAAGCACATACAGGCTACATGCATAAAGCACATACAGGCTACATACATAAAGCACATACAGGCTACATACATAAAGCACATACAGGCTACATACATAAAGCACATACAGGCTACATACATAAAGCACATACAGGCTACATACATAAAGCACATACAGGCTACCTAATTCATAAAGGTCATATTAGCTGACTGATATTATCTAATAGAACAAAACATTTAAGATCTCCTATTTTTGGCATTTATCCCAAAACCCTATTCTTTCTCCATTCAGTTTCCCTATAGCAACGGCTGAACATACATTTACATTTAAGTCATTTAGCAGACGCTCTTATCCAGAGCGACTTACTGAACGAACCAGAGCTAACTAATTTCCGTTTTTTAGGACTACAACTGGCAAGCTCTATGAGAGGCTTTGAGGACACCGGTCGGCCATATTGGATACTCCCCTGAAGAAGCTTGCGTCCTCCACAGGAATGAATGTAATTCTACAGTATTTCAATTAAATGTTTTAAGGACAACATGTCATGAATTTAAGTATTTTTTTTTAGTATTGGGGACAGGAACATTGCAAAAAATGATAAATTAAGGAAAAGGTATCATATTTTTTCATATTACATTTTTATCTCACATAATATCATTTAAAAGTATGCATTAAACCTCTTAAGGATCAGGCCCTTCTTTTTCATTTCTGCCTAAAATGACATACCCAAATCTGTAGCTCTATTTAACCAGGTAGGCTAGTTGAGAACAAGTTCTCATTTGCAACTGCGACCTGGCCAAGATAAAGCGTAGCAATTCGACACATACAACAACACATAGTTACACATGGAATAAACAAAACATACAGTCAATAATACAGTAGAACAAAAGAAAACAAAAAAATATATATATAGTGAGTGCAAATGAGGTAAGTTAAGGCAATAAATAGGCCATGGTGGCGAAGTAATTACAATATAGCAATTAAACACTGGAATGGTAGATGTGCAGAAGATGAATGTGCAAGTAGAGATACTGGGTTGCAAAGGAGCAAGCTAAATAAATACAGTATGGGGATGAGGTAGGTAGATAGATGGGCTGTTTACAGATGGGCTATATACAGGTGCAGTGATCTGTGAGCTGCTCTGACAGCTGGTGCTTTAAGCTAGTGAGGGAGATATGACGCTCCAGCTTCAGAGATTTTTGCAGTTCGTTCCAGTCATTGGCAGCAGGAAGGAAAGACGACCAAAGGAGGAATTGGCTTTGGGGGTGACCAGTGAGATATACCTTCTGGAGCGCGTGCTACGAGTGGGTGCTGCAATGGTGACCAGTGAGCTGAGATAAGGCAGGGACCTAGCAGAGACTTTTAGATAACCTGTAGCCAGTGGGTTTGGCGACGAGTATGAAGCGAGGGCCAACCAACAAGAGCATACAGGTCGCAATGGTTTTTAGTGGATGGGGCTTTGGTTACAAAATGGATGGCACTGTGATAGACTGCATCCAGTTTGTTGAGGAGAGTGTTGGAGGCTATTTTATAAATGACATCACCGAAGTCGAGGATCGGTAGGATGGTCAGTTTTACAAGGGTATGTTTGGCAGCATGAGTGAAGGATGCTTTGTTGAGATATAGGAAGCCGATTCTAGATGTATTTTTTGATTGTAGATGCTTAATGTGAGTCTGGAAGGAGAGTTTACATTCTTACCAGACACCCAGGTATTTGTAGTCATCCACGAATCCTAAGTCAGAGCCGTCCAGAGGAGTGATGCTGGACGGGCGAGCAGGTGCAGGCAGTGATCGATTGAATAGCATGCATTTAGTTTTACTTGCGTTTAAGAGCAGTTGGAGGCCACGGAAGGAGAGTTGTATGGCATTGAAACTCGTCTGGAGGTTAGTTGACAGAGTGTCCAAAGAGGGGCCAGAAGTATACGGAATGGTGTCGTCTGCGTAGAGGTGGATCAGAGAATCACCAGCAGCAAGAGCAACATCAGTGTTGTATACAGAGAAGAGAGTCGGCCTGAGATTTGAACCCTGTAGCACCCCCATAGACTACCAGAGGTCCGGACAACAGGCCCTCCGATTTGACACACTGAACTCTGTCTGCGAAGTAGTTGGTAAACCAGGCGAGGCAGTCATTAGAGAAACCAAGGCTGTCGAGTCTGCCAATAAGAATGTGGTGATTGACAGAGTCTAAAGCCTTGGCCAGGTCGATGAATACGGCTGCACAGTAATGTCTCTTATCGATGGCGGTTATGATGTCGTTTAGGACATAGGAAATGGTCTGTAATCTGTTTGTTAACCTGGCTTTCAAAGACCTTAGAAAGACAGGGTAGGATAGATATAGGTCTGTAGCAGTTTGTGTCTAGAGTGTCACCCTCTTTGAAGAGGGGGATGACCGCGGCAGCTTTCCAATCTTTGGGAATCTCAGACTATACGAAAGAGAGGTTGAACCGGCTAGTAATAGGGGTTGGAACAATTTGTAAGGAAACACTTTGAAGTTTGTGTAAATGTGAAATGAATGTAGGAGAACATAACACAATAGATCTGGTAAAAGATAATACAAATAAAAATTATGTTTTCTATTTTTGTTGCATTATCTTTGACATAAAATAGAAATGCCACACATTCAGCTAGGAAGCTGGAGGTCATTTAGATGTTGTCCACAAGAGGGCAACAGTGTATGTGCAAAGTGTCAGACTGATAACTTCAAGAATGAGCAACCTACATGACATTTAGTATGAAGTCACCCAGGTGTCTTTCACGACTTTCCCAAATGTACCCAAGTGGCCGAATTGGTAAATTGATACATTTTCAAGCACAACTATAGAAAACATACAAAAATGCTATGCTAATAAAAAATACAAGTTTACCCACTCCCAGGAATGTCATACATGATGGATCATTAGCTTCCCTACATAAAATGTACTAACAGGAGATGCGACAAGAATGCTGATCCAATGTCTCCAAACACAGAAGTGAAATATTTAAGATAAGAGCCAAGTTAGCAGCCATCACTGATCGAATGTCATAATTGAACACACCACAAACCACACACAGAGTAAAAAAAATACAAAATAAAATACAAAATGTTCACACTATTTACTATTAAAGTATTTAGAACACCCTCTACACAAGATGTTGCTGCTGGTCCCAAGTCCCAAGTCTTTCTGCTGTAAAGCACTTACCATCCTCTACTTGTAGGCTGGCTGGGTATTCACACCTCTCGATGGATAGGTGGGGGGTTTGTTGTGGAGCCAGAGAGAGCAGCAGTCAGACTAAGTGGGGGATGGAGGACTTGAATGTGGTCTCTTTGAAGTCAGTCTTCACCACTAAAAAAAATCCATAAGAACTCAAGTTTATTACTTATTATATTGAACCTTTATTTTAGCAATACATCAAATAAACAACACATCTTTAAACATATATTATATAGAGTAGGAGGAACACTCTGGTGAAGTGTGTGTACCAATTATTTTAAAGAAATGTTTGACCTGGCTCTGTCAGTCAGCTCACTTTAAAGGTCCATTGCAGCCGTTTAAAAAAAATCTCAAAATCAAATCATTTCTAGGTAACAATTAAGTATGTGAATGAGTGTTTTCAAAGCAGGCTGAAATTTCAGCATTATCATAATTTTCACAATTTCACAGTATTATTCCATTCTCATTAGTGGAAATATACACTGAACAAAATATAAACACAACATGCAACAATTTCAAAGATTTTACTGAGTTACAGTCAATTAAAATAAATAAATTAGGCCCTAATCACAAGACCCTAGTGAGGGTGACAAGCATGCAGAAGAACTTCCCTGAGACGGTTTCTGACAGTTTGAGCAGAAATTCATCGGTTGTGCAAACCGTTTCATCAGCTGTCCAGGTGGCTTTGTCTCAGATGATCCCGCAACTGAAGAAGTCAGATGTGGAGGTCCTGGGCTGGCTTGGTTGCGCATGGTCTGCGGTTGTGAGACCGGTTAAATGTACTGCAAAATTCTCTACGATGACATTGGTTGTGGCTTATCGTAGACAAATTCTCATTCAATTCTCTGGCAACAGCACTGGTGGACATTGCGGCAGTCACAAGCCAATTGCATACTCCCTCAAAACTTGAGACATCTGCGGCATTGTGTTGCGTGACAAAACTACACGTTTTAGAGTGGACTTTTGTCACCAGCACAAGGTGCACCTGTGTAATGACCATGCTGTTTAATGAGCTTCTTGATATGCCACACCTGTCAGGTGGATGGATTATCTTGGCAAAGGAGAAATGCTCACTAACGGGGATGTAAACAAATTTGTACTACATTTGAGAGAAGTAAGCTTTTATTGCATATGAATGTTGGGGATATTTTATTTCAGCCCATGAAACATGGGACCAACACTTTACATGTTGTGTTTATATTTTTGTTCAGTAATAAATATATATATCACACATTTTTGACTGCACTGGGCCTTTAAGAACAGTTTTTTGTTCATTCAGAGTTGTGTGTTTTCGAGTTTGGATGTGATCCTTGTCGAGTACATAGGCAATCAAACAACCTCATCTAGTTGACAATGGGCATGACTGTCTACACACGATCCACAAACCATTAGCACATAAAGAAAGCAGCAGATGTTATGAGTTCTTGTCCGCCGCTCTCTCCATCCTTCTGTTTCTCCCTTCATCCTTTTGTTGCCCACTGAGGACCTCCACCCACCCTAACCCCAGATGCCCGACCAACCCTCTTTGTCCTTCAGTGGTGGGCTTGGGTACTGAGGTGGGGGGGGGGGGCAGAGGCCCTTTCAGTCCTCAGGGCAGCTGTGAAGTTCAGAGACCCCCCCCCGTACACACACATCTTTCTGCCCACTCCGACTAGAGTGAGAGGTTGTTACTTCTACATAACCTCCTTAAACCCTAATCTCAAAGTAGCTGAGGAACAAGCTCAACAGTTCAACCAACACGGCTTGATGACCAAAAACAAAGGCAAGTTCACGCATGCCCTTAAAACTAGAATCCTTTATTGCTTCATACATTTTTGGACTTATAAATTAATTATATACCCATGGATTCTTGAAGAATATAACTTAGAAATGCCTTGAGCTTAGTTCAACTGTTGTACCCCATCAAGAACCCAGAATAAGAGTTTTACACTGTAAACAATATACATGTAAACAAACACTGTACAGCCTCAAAACATGGTTAATACTATAATGGTGATATCATGGATGGTCAGTCCTTGCATCCATATCTCTGTCTATATATTTGAGGGTGGTTACATTTCTCCAGGCACATCCCTCAGCTCTTTACCAAAACAGAGGCGAGGTGGCCACTTTGTTATGTTTCAATCTTTAACTGCTCTTTTCTGGATTCAGCACCACAAGCCCCCCTCCAACCAGCAGCCTGTCCCTCCAAAATGTAAATCCCTTCACGCCGACCCTCAGATTGAAATGCATCTAATTACGTATCCCTGCTTGCTGCCATATTTGGTCACGACGGCTATGAAAGGAGGACGTAGGGAGGGAGGGGTTAGAAACAAAATGCAACCTATTGTGTTGAACCTTGACCCCTTCAAGGGTCAACTGGCATGTGACACCAGGAGGGGAGGGGCTTAACATGGGCCTCACATTATCAACCACTCTGCTCCCCCAGGGGCAAAGTTGTTTCGAAGGGATACAGCTTTTGACAAAACACACACCCTTTGCAGAAGGTTAAGAACTTACACAGCAGGTTAGGAGAATTAGGTAAAGGGTTATCTAAAATGTAAAACAATTAAACTTTTGACATCAATTTGACAAAAGTGGTATCATATCTAGACATGACACAGGGGCAAGGGTGTGTGTTGGGGGAGTAGCTAAGTGGGGTGCACAGGTTTTACACCAAGACAAACAGGCAGGCTATGACCAAAACGACAGCCATTCTCTCCACTGAAAACATCTAATGAAACATTGAAGTGCACTACTACTTTCAGACCAATTCTCCAACTCTAATCACAAAGAAGATGAGAGGCAGGCTAGGTTGATTATATCGCGGGTAGCATTCACCTCATCCTGGTGATAATGGACCTAAGAGGGCTGGCTGGCTGGCTGTGGAGAGATCAGTCTGCTGAAGGAAAGCCTATTTGACTTGGGCACAATAGACAGATGGTAGACATTGCCCCATGCCCCCTCCCCCAACCCCAACCCACCATGCCCAACTGGAACAGGGCCCCCCTAGTCTGGACCCTTCCCCTCCCCCTTTCTGCCCTCTCCAGCACCCCATCCATAACCACCAGTGACAAATTCCCCCGACACACACACACACACACACACACACACCACACAAAAGAAAAACATTTAGTTCTTTCCAATCAAGTTTAATGAAAAGATCTTTATAAAGATGACACTCATATCTGTACATTAAGAGACTGCAGGTTAACCAGTGGACTCTGAATCATGACATTGTGTTGAATCACATGGTGCAGCGAGAACCACACGGATCAAGAAACTCCTTAACACAAGCTCTGAGGAATTGAACTTTGGAGTTTCTCAGTAAAGCATGTTGAAGACTGAGAAAAATATATATAATTGAACAAATATTTAGTAGAACAGAGAAACTTGTTGTACAAAGACAGTAAATGAATACATAAAGCCAGCTTTGACATGGTTTCATGCCCAGAAGTCTTAGGAATTATATGAATAGACCTGCTGCCTTAGACTGCCTTTGGTTTAGTTCATAAGTGGCTTGGTTTGGATTAGTAGTGGCACGTGTGACTATGTACATATTTATGCTGCCATAGACACCTTTGGTTTTCAGATAGAGATTAAACAAGAAGCGTCTCTGTAATAGTAACAATACCAGCCTTTAACAGAAGTTGCTTTGACAAAACCAATGCTTTCTGTAGAATACAATACATATTGCATCTGTACCAGGAGTCAGTGGTCCCATACCAATGGATAAGACCACCTATAGAACAGATGACAACAACAACACATTACATTCTCAGAAAAACAGGAAACAATGTAGCACAATAAAAAACATTTCATCTTTGTGTTCTACATGCTTTGGATGAGGTAAAAGTGGTACAAAACACCTATACCACAGGAGCAGTACATTCCCACTGTCTCCAGTGTCTTGGGCTGGGAGCTTGATCTTATTTATAGCCATATCATGTTTAAAGGGTCCGTTCACCCAATAAATCATGGTTTGACGTTCTCACACAGCGTGGTTGTCAAGCTATTTGGGGTTAACTAACCCTTTAACATTGTTACTGCTAATACAGTTTAGAGAGAAACTAAGTAATAAAGCCCCTGACAATCATCCACTGAGATTTCATAAAGCGGTTTAAAACAGGAAACTAATAAATACATTCATCAATAGACTACACTGTCTGTAAGTGACTGCAACAACTTACTTAATAAGAGAGAGACAGTAAGAGATAAATAGAATAATGGAACTGGATAAAGGGTTTGTGACCAAATCCCTGACTGGTGTACTCGGAGGTAATATTTCCTATTCTTAAAAATAATGAGTTGTAGACTAAATAACTTGATATTACAGCCTACTCCCTTTTCACATGTTGTTTCTACCCCTTCGTAAAACATTTGGTTGGTCACAACAAACAATCAACAACAAACAAGATATCAAAAATGGCTTCATCATATTTTCATAACATGCGGATACTTAAGTTTACAGGCTCAACAATACATGCAAATAAACAATGCTGTTCTTTTCTTTGTTTCTAGACGTGAAAAAACGATTCCTTGCCTGAGGTCTGACTGTTCGGTTTATGTAAACAATGAGATCACGCTCCCACACACTCACACTTTACGCCACACAAGCCGTCAGTCGTTCAGTATGTGCTTTGGTTTAGAAAATAGTCTGTTGATTTGGAACAAGCTTGTATCTTTTATACAATGCATGCTGATAACATTCAAGAACTAATATTTTATAATATATTTTAAAAACACCTCTAACTTTTATCCAGAAGTTATTTGAAAGATAATCACCACCCACCTCCTTTAAAAAATCTCTTGCTTTAGGAAACTAGTGTTTTTGCTTTCTGACAGTACAGACAGTTTGACAACACAGCAGAGGGTTCTTCAGTTAAAATGTGAGGAACCATCCCTGAAGATATGGTTTAGAGTTATCACCCTCACAGCTGAAACATGTTTATCCGTTTCGCTCTGCTCTTTCATTTCATCTGTCGACATTCTAAATGCCTGAACCAAAACAACCAGAGTTTTGCAGTTTAACGAAACTCATAAGTGTGGATATGTACTTGATGGACGCCAGACCCTGACATCGATGTTCCTGAGTTATGTACACCTTTCTGAAGTAAAAATGACTTTTTTTCAACACTTAAGTGATAAACATGTAGGAAAGAGAATTTTAAAACTATGTACTTACTAGTCTAAAACAACGCAATTACAACACATTCTTAGATGTTCAGAAATGACACGTATGTAGTCCTCCTGAGGACATAGTGAAGACAAAGTAAGGCAATGAGGTGACGTTGGTCCAATCAACATGAGTCATTTCTACCACAAGGCTGTTTGTGTGGAACTAGGAGTGGACATAATAGCATCGTTAAAACTACACTGACATTGAAAAACGTTAGTTGTTGTTAGTTTGCAATCATTTTCTCTTTGGATTTCACCTTACAATCTCCTACACTTGTACCAGTAACACACTTATCCAGGAAGCAATACTCTCCCCTCCTCACAGCATTAACAGACGAGAGGAACTTGTTGAAAACCAAAAGCAAACTTAATACAGGGATACTGGGAGAGTATCATTAAATGGTTCATCTGAAGAGTGAAGAGGTAGCAGTGTGACAGGGCTAGTAGCAGTAGACCAGCCTTTTAAAAATGCAGACAAAACAACGGTACCAACAGAATGATGCCTGAAATTAAAAAGAAACACCCCTACCTGACCCAAACCCCTTAAAGTAGAAATACCCAGTCTAAACATTCACAAACGCATAACTAAGTTCTCACTAAGTTCTCAAACATTTTACACCCAAGTTAAACTACAAAGTCTGACGTATGAACTACAAATAAAGCAAACATTGCTGTTAGAACACCCCTGATCATGTTCTAATAATGCCACGTTTCCAACAGGCAGTGTATTTAAAGGTGATAAGTTATTATATGCACACTGGCTAGGCTGACTCACCTGTCCTATCTCGCTGGAGAACATAATATTAGTGACTGCTAGCCAACTTTGCCTGGGGTTCAGTATGTGTCTGATAATGAGGCAGGAGAGCCAATGAGGTCCCCCATTGGCCAGCGAGAGACAGCTACAACAGCCTGGAGGAACGACAGCATGGACTGACACCCTGGGAGGGCTAGTTTGGTTGGATGCTAAAAGCTATCATCAAAACATATTTGAGCCACCTGGGATGGGTAGGAAGGCGTCTTTGGTTTTATGTCAGATGGAGAGGTGTGGTGTGTTGACCCTGAGATAGCCAGAACAGCTGGCTGGCTGGCTGAATGTGGATTTATGATGGGTTCTGAGGGTGAAATAATGGTTGGTATTAGTAAGATGAGGAACAGTTCTCAAATAGAGGTACAGAATCATGGTTGCCATGATGAGGGTGATAGTTGTTAAGTGGATGAGGGTATGGGTGATAGTTGTTAAGAGGTTGAGGGTACGGATTAACACTGGTAACCGGGATCCTGGGACTGTCCCCACATTTCCCAAAAAATAATTGTGACAAGACCCGGGAAATTACCAAATTTACCCCAATGTCACAGTAATGCAATTCCACCAAATGCCCAACATCTACAGCAGCAGATTGGCAAAAAATAAAATGGTACATTATCCAAACAGGTTGTCACATGGAAGCCTTTAACTTAGCATATTTTCTTTACACAAAGTCGTCATAAATGCAAAGCAAATGCCGGATTGCACACAAGACCCGAATGCAGTTTAGAGTTCTCATCAGAAATGACAATTCGATCCCGGGCCGACCCAAGCCAGTGAGCTGAAGTATGATCCCAGGCCTGGTCCGACATCACAGAATTAAAAAATGCCAGATTTGTAGATAACAGTAGGCTATATTGATTTAAACTGGTGTTGAGAACAACGTGGTGGAGGTGGGAAGCACCTGAGTGAGGAGACGAGGAAACAGGCATTGGGCCGAGGAAAAGCGCAGAGAGAGGATAACACCTGAGTTATGATCAACTGAATGATGAAAATATTAGAATAAAGTAGGGGAAAGCAAAATTATTGCAAATATCAAATTCTTGGTTACACTGAAACTGCCAAAGTTTTATCCAACCGTTATACTAAATTGAAGCAATAGTTGTGTGTGGTCACCGAGATGATCATTTCAGCAGTTTTAACGGAGACAGCACCATCGCACTGCTTCGAGACAAGCGTGGGGGACTCGTCTAGATAAATCAATCAATGTCCGGTTTTTATTTTCACTGAATCTCCGTTTGGATATTTGGTAGGCTGGGGAAATGTTAGTCAAGTTGAGGTGAGTGCTAATGATCATATTTACTCTAGTTTGCTCATATATTAGCTGATCAGAAAATGTTGCTAGCATGTTATACAACTCTGCTTGCTCTTCACTCACATAGTAGCCTTTCCTACTCGCAACAAAAAGCCTGTGTCAATCAATCAATGTGATTTTGTTTCACTGAATCTCTGTCTATATATTTGGTTGATTTATCTTGGCTGGACAAGTAGAAGTGGTAGTTAATTTATTTGTTTATCACTGATCAGAAACATTTAGATTGGAATAATGTAGCCAAATTCAAGTGTATTATCTATTGACTCAGGTAGTAGCCTTATATAGAGCCTAGGCTATTTTCCTATAGTCCCAATAATCCCACTGAAACCAGAAATCTTGACTCTTGTCCGGAGTGGCGCAGCGGTCTAAGGTACTGCATGTCAGTGCTAGAGTCGTCACTACCCTTGTTCGATTCCAGGCTGTATCACAGCCGGCCGTGATTGGGAGTTCCATAGGGCGGCGCACAATTGGCCCACCAACTTCCGGGTCAGGGTCTGGCCGGGGTAGGCTGTCATTGTAAATAAGAATTTGTTCTTAACTGACTTGCCTAATTAAATAAAGGTTAAATAAATCAAAAACAAAACAATGCATGTCAAAATACCTGGAACATTTCCCCCGCTTCTCTGTGCTGTTTCGTATTTCTGACCATATGAGAGCATCGGTACAGAATGTGAGATCAACAAACAGTACGAGAGTAGAGAATATGGTCCCCGTTAAGATACATTGATCTTTAAACAATTTCCTCTCTTCAACTACTAGTTATTCATGAGCTGATCTGCCATCTGTATAATCATCAACTCCATTCTGCCAAATAGGAGATATTTTGTCATTCGTTGGAGGTTAACAAGCGTAGCAACTTTAGTCATTTGACTTTTGTTTGACTGCAGTTACAAAGTTTGTATGATTCGACAACACTATAGCCTACTCTGGGTGCGCTCTGTGGGTCCTGACCATGCTCTGTCTTGAGATAGCATATTTCAGCAGTAGTCCTGGGCTAAATTAATTGAGTAACATGATCATGCTCGGAATTCATGAACGGCCTGTTTCGCAATTCACAACAATGTCATTGGTGATCAAAGTTACTCTATCATTACTAAATATCAGTTTCACTTGCTGTGAAACCTTTACAGTGGCGCAGCCAAGCCGGCATTGTGGCACAGCGACAATCTTATTTTGGGAGAACCCAGGCATAGTGACATATCTTGGTTTTAAAGGCCTGTGAATGGGCACTTCAATTTTGTTGCGGTATTTCCCGGGACTCTTGCGATAAATATAAATTATTCCCCGTATTAAAACTTGGTAGGTTTTCGAGAAAATATGAATCACTAGTTGAGGGCATGGGTGATAGTTGTTACAAGGGTGAGGGTATAAGTGATAGTTGTTAAGAGGTTGAAAATATTGGTTAAGTTACTCGGGGTGAGTGGTTATAAAGGTGAGGTAATTCATTTCAAGGTGAGTTTCTGAAGTTGAGGTAGAACCCATGTGTGTTTACAAGGGTGAGGAGGTACTATGGGTAACAGAGGCTCCAGATGGTTAGCTGAAAATGAGGTAGAAGCCAGGTGTGTTTACAAGGGTGAGGAGGTACTATGGGTAACAGAGGGTCCAGATAGTTATCTTAAGATGAGGTAGACAGCCTAATAGAACCCAGGTAGCTGTGGTTCTGCTGCAGTAACCATGGTGAAGTGTCCTCTATGAGGGCGAGGTGTGCATCCTCATATGACTAAGGAGGTTGCGTTGCTGGGTGAACTTTCCGCCACACAGCTGGCACTCGTACGGCTTTTCCCCCGAATGGACCCGCATGTGCTCGGCGAGGCGGTACTGTCGTGTGAAGCGCATGCCACACTCCTCGCAGGCGAAGGGCTTGAGGCCCAGGTGACTCCTCATGTGGCGCGTCATGGTGCCTCGCTGAGTGAACAGCTTGCCACAGATGTTACAGGGGAATGGCCTGTTCAGCCAATGGCTCTTCTCGTGTTGCCGTAGTGATGTCGCGTCCTTGCAGCTCTTACTGCAGACTGTGCAGAGATGCCCAGGTTCTTCAGGGTCAGGCTTCATCCCCTTTGATGCAGAGTCATCTGGGCATGTGTCCGGATCTTTGTCCTTCAAGTATCCACCACATTCCTCTTCCTCTTCCTCCTCCTCGTCTTTCAGGTAGAGTTGGTCGTGGGTGTGTGTGTCGACATGGGCATTGAGCTGTTCTGAGCTGGGGAAGCCTTTCCCACAGGGGATGCAGACGTACAGGTTGTCCCCCACACCGGGCTCAAACCCTGGCTGGGGCTGACGGTAGATGTAGTTGGTGTTTCCGTTTCTCCTCCCTTTTCTTCCTCCTCCTCTTCCATTGTGCCCACTCCCCTCACTCTGATCAAGACCGTTCTCCTCTCCATCTACCTCTCCATCCTCCAGCTCTGGGGTCACTTTATCACCTCGGGGCCTCTTGCGAGGGGCTCTGGGCTGGAGGTCTGTGGAGGTCTTTGGAGGCTCTGGCTTAGCACTAGACGTTGTGGGAGGAGTGGGAGTGGGGGAGAGAGAGGAGGAGTGGGGGGAAGAGCTCTGGAGCAGACTGCTGGGGGACACCTCCTCTGTGGCAGTGCTCTCTGACGGACTCCTTTTGGACAGGTCCAGTCCCAGCCCGTTACTCCTACCTTCTCCAGAAGGGCTGAGGGAGGCACAGCGCGAGCCTGAAATAAACACCTTCTCGGACAGATCCTCTCTCAGCCTTCCCTCCTGGCTCGGTCTCTGGTTCCCCTTCTTGGACCCTGAGTGGTTGTTATGGTGCTGGTGGTTGTGGAGGGGGGTGGAGGAGAGGCAGAGGGGGCTAGGGGTGTGTCCATTTGGGGTTGGGGAGGTGGAAGAGGAGGGGGTCATCTTGTTGGAGCTGGAGGGGGTCTGACCGTTGTGTTTGAGCTTCCTGCGACAGAGAGCAGCCAGTTCAGTCAGCTGGAGGTAGGAGGCGGCGATCAGGAGAGACGAGATACTGTGGTCACTGACGGAGTCAGAACTGGACAGACAACCTGTATAGATGAAGTCCAACACCTAGAGGAAAGGGGGGGTAGAGAGTAATCTTTATATTGTAGCTAGGCTTCACAGCATTGATGTGGAAACTAAAACGTTGATTAATGTTTACTGTCCGTGGCTACTAAATTACATGAATGACAGAGTCCCATACAAATATGTCTGTGTATGTGACTGTGGTCAGTGAGACACTGCCCGTCAAGTGACCCACCTGTCTGAAAATGGAGGGGCTGACCATCTCTGTGTCCAGGTTGATGAGGTTGTCGTGGGGGACCAGCGACTTGAAGTAGACGCTGCTAGCCGCCAGGACGTTCTTGTGGGCACGGAACAGCGCGTTCTCCACCACGATGATGACATCACACAGGTATCCTTTGGCTCGCTGCTGGTTCAGCTGCAGTAGCAGCTGCTTTGAATGATTCTGCTGTTCCATCACACACACTTTGGTTTACACACCTGGGGAGAGAGGGAGAGTTCAGTTCTGAGAACTCAAAGGAATCCCACCACTAATGTTCTGAGACTAATTTAAACTCCTGCAGGTCCAAACGTGCTCCTGAAATTCTTGCAATGCCCAGGATGCCTAAAAAAGAAACGTAAAAAGTTGCCCAAGTATGGCCAATACATTACACCTCTCTGCTCACCCTGAAACCATCACACTGTTTTCCTCAAAGATGGGCCTCAACAACATACTGGCAGGAGGAAGAAAGATAAACTAACCACCAACCCACTAACGAATACCAACAAATATCAAAAACCTGGTAAAAATAACCTAAATAGTTTTTTTTGCTGCTCTACCATTTATTCTTGGCCCATTGTAGCTTCTCTGGTAGCAATAGATTCTGAGGAACCAGAGAAAGTAATCATGAAATGGTTCTATTCATTATCACAGCACACAAACACTGTAACCCAGCTCTACAGTATTGTCAGCTAACCCAGTAGACTATGTGCTCCTGATCAGCTATAAATGGAACTCATTAGATGGGTAAAGGACTGCATGTGTTATCGCTAATGCTCATATCGATATACACCCACCCTGACAGTATGTGAAGTGAGAATTCAGGTGGGCTTTGATAATGGCAAATTCTTAACTGCTTTCGAAAAAGAAACAAGTTAGGCTGCGTTCACACAGGCAGCACAATTCTGATATATTTTTTCTTTTGACCAATCAGATCATGAAAAAGATCTGATGTGATTGGTCAAAAGACACAGAGGAAAAAACATCATAATTGGGCTACAAATTCTTATTTTCAATGACGTCCTAGGAACAGTGGGTTAACTGCCTTGTTCAGGGGCAGAACGACAGATATTTACCTTGTCAGCTCGGAGATTCAATCTTGCAACCTTTAGGTTAGTAGTCCAATGCTCTAACCACTAGGCTAATTAGTTTAGCCAGTCAGGAACATCGCCAGAATACAGATCCCAGCAGAATATCACGGGCTGCCCTACACTGGTGCGGTATCAGGGGGAAACAGGGTCTTCTTAAAGCAGTCTTCTTCGAAGCAGAACACAAATACTCACAGATTGGGGATCGAGACAGTGTACGAAAACAAAGTGTAGGACCCCCCACCCCCTTTTGCCCTCAGAACATGCCCAATTCGTCTGGGCATGGACTCTAGACGGTGTTTGAAAAGCTGGCCCATGTTGACTCCAATGCTTCTCAAGTTGGCTGGATGTCCTTTGGGCGGTGGACCATGCTTGATAGACACGGGATTCTGTTGAGCGTGAAAACCCCAGCAGCGTTGCAGTCCTTGGCAAAAACCGGTGCGCATGGTACCTACTACCATACCCAGTTCAAAGGCACTAAAATATTTTGTCATGCCCATTCACCCTTTGAATGGCACACATAAAAGACAGTACTGTGCAGCCGTCTTCATCCACCTGGCCAAGGCTTTCGACTCTGTCAATCACCATATTCTTATCAGCAGACTCAGTGGCCTCGGTTTTTCTAATGACTGCCTTGCCTGGTTCACCAACTAATTTGCAGACAGAGTTCAGTGTGTCAAATCGGAGGGCATGTTGTCCGGTCCTCTGGCAGTCTCTATGGGGGTGCCACAGGGTTCAATTCTCGGGCCGACTCTTTTCTCTGTATATATCAATGATGTTGCTCTTGCTGCAGGCGATTCCCTGATCCACCTCTACGCAGACGACACCATTCTGTATACTTCTGGCCCTTCCTTGGACACTGTGCTATCTAACTTCCAAACGAGCTTCAATGCCATACAACACTCCTTCTGTGGCCTCCAACTGCTCTTAAACGCTAGTAAAACCAAATGCATGCTTTTCAACCGATCACTGCCTGCACCCGCACGCCTGACTAGCATCACCACCCTGGATGGTTCCGACCTAGAATTTCTGGACATCCATAAGTACCTAGGTGTCTGGCTAGACTGTAAACTCTCCTTCCAGACTCATATCAAACATCTCCAATCTAAAATCAAATCTAGAGTCGGCTTTCTATTCCGCAACAAAGCCTCCTTCACTCACGCCGCCAAACTTACCCTAGTAAAACTGACTATCCTACCTATCCTCGACTTCTGCGATGTCATCGACAAAATAGCTTCCAATACTCTACTCAGCAAACTGGATGCAGTTTATCACAGTGCCATCCGTTTTGTTACTAAAGCACCTTATACCACCCACCACTGCGACCTGTATGCTCTAGTCGGCTGGCCCTCGCTACATATTCGTCGCCAGACCCACTGGCTCCAGGTCATCTACAAGTCCATGCTAGGTAAAGCTCCGTCTTATCTCAGTTCACTGGTCACAATGGCAACACCCACCCGTAACACACGCTCCAGCAGGTGTATCTTACTGATCATCCCTAAAGCCAACACCTCATTTGTCCGCCTTTCCTTCCAGTTCTCTGCTGCCTGTGACTGGAACGAATTGCAAAAATCACTGAAGTTGGAAACCTTTATCTCCCTCACCAACTTTAAACATCTGCTATCTGAGCAGCTAACCGATCGCTGCAGCTGTACATAGTCCATCGGTATATAGCCCACCCAATTTACCTACCTCATCCCCATACTGTTTTTATTTATTTACTTTTCTGCTCTTTTGCACACCGGTATATCTTCCTGCACATGACCATCTGATCATTCATCACTCCAGTGTTAATCTGCTAAATTGTAATTATTCGCCTATCTCCTCATGCCTTTTGCACACAATGTATATCAACTCTTTTTTTATACTGTGTTATTGACTTGTTTAATTGTTTACTCCATGTGTAACTCTGTGTTGTTGTCTATTCACACTGCTATGCTTTATCTTGGCCAGGTCGCAGTTGTAAATGAGAACTTGCTCTCAACTAGCCTACCTGGTTAAATAAAAGGTGAAATAAAATAAAAATACACAATCCATGTCTTAATTGTCTCAAGGCTTAAAAATCCTTTAAGCTGTCTTCTCCCCTTCATCTATACTGATTGAAGTGGATTTAACAAGTGACATCATATTGGATCATAGCTTTTACCTGGATTCACCTGGTCAGTCTGTCATGGAAAGAGCAGGCGACGGTGTGTTGTACACTCAGTGTATAATCAGTGTTAGGAACTAGGCTTACTGTTAACATAAGCCTACAACCATTATCATATGCCAGGTATTGGTATTCAAACACCTGCTTTAGATAAAGTTTTTTATGTAAACAACTTGATTGGAGCAATTAACAATAGTTCTATTTACAGTACTGAACTTCAGCAAAACTTAAAACCGAACTACTCTCTCGTTCTAATCTTCCATATCCCCCTCCTCCAATCTGCTGCCCTACATCTGTACGAGTAGCATTTACATGAGTCATTTCGCAGACGCTCTTATCCAGAGCAACTTACAGTAGTGAGAGTATACACACACATACACATATCCCCTGTGGGAATCAAATCCACAAACCTTGTCATTGCAAGTACCATGCTCTACCAACTGAGATGCACGGGACCCTTGGGTAATTTAAAGACAGGATGGTACAACATTTGAAATAGTACTACTGATAACGCATCTCATCAGTCTTGCCATCAATACAGTATCACAAAACACACGCTCCCGCACCCAAAAATACACACTGAAACAAAAGAGTTGTTTGGGTAATCCATCTAATGACTGCACAACACACTGATGGTGATAAGATGCTGAGGGTCCATTTATGAGCCTACAGCCCCGTTCTGCCCCCCTCCTTCCCTGCCTGCTCAAAAATCACCTCATCGCTTAAGATGAGAGAACCATAGACTTACAGTATATAATCAAGCCATAACCAGGAAAGCAGGCTGGACAGAACAGGCCGTAACCAAGGCATCTGGAGGGAAGAGAGAACAGAGAGCAGGCCATATAACCAGGTGGTCTGGTCTGGAGAGGATGTCTGGCCTGCAGGATCAATGAGTTAGCCTGGCTAGAATCTGATAAACACTCCTGTTTATAAATAATTTCAATATAGGTTGCCTGTACTGTTCTATCTTGTGTTCTAAAACTGTTCTAGTCTGTGTTCTGTAACTGTTCTAGTCTGTTCTGTTCTACCCAGTGTTCTGTGCTACCCAGTGTTTTGTAACGGTTCTAGTCTGTTCTGTTCTACCCAGTGTTCTGTAACTGTTCTAGTCTGTTCTGTTCTACCCAGTGTTCTGTTCTACCCAGTGTTCTGTAACCGTTCTTGTCTGTTCTACCCAGTGTTCTGTAACTGTTCTAGTATGTTCTGTTCTACCCAGTGTTCTGTTCTACCCAGTGTTCTGTAACTGTTCTTGTCTGTTCTGTTCTACCCAGTGTTCTGTTCTACCCAGTGTTCTGTAACCGTTCTTGTCTGTTCTACCCAGTGTTCTGTAACTGTTCTAGTATGTTCTGTTCTACCCAGTGTTTTGTAACTGTTCTAGTCTGTTCTGTTCTACCCAGTGTTCTGTAACTGCTCTTGTCTGTTCTGTTCTACCCAGTGTTCTGTAACTGTTCTTGTCTGTTCTGTTCTACCCAGTGTTCTGTTCTACCCAGTGTTCTGTAACCGTTCTTGTCTGTTCTACCCAGTGTTCTGTAACTGTTCTAGTATGTTCTGTTCTACCCAGTGTTTTGTAACTGTTCTAGTCTGTTCTGTTCTACCCAGTGTTCTGTAACTGCTCTTGTCTGTTCTGTTCTACCCAGTGTTCTGTAACTGTTCTAGTCTGTTCTGTTCTACCCAGTGTTCTGTAACTGTTCTAGTCTGTTCTGTTCTACCCAGTGTTCTGTAACTGCTCTAGTATGTTCTGTTCTACCCAGTGTTCTGTAACTGCTCTAGTCTGTTCTGTTCTACCCAGTGTTCTGTAACTGTAACTGTCCTGGTCTGTTCTGTTCTACCCAGTGTTCTGTAACTGTTCTAGCGTTCAGTCCTAGCCTGTGGGTTCTAACCTGTTTTCTGTAATATCCTATGTTCTGTTAGCCCGTGTTCAGTTTGGCTGTCCAGTGTTTCATCTGGTCTTCCTGGCAGAGATCACTGCCAGTAAATCACATGATCTGGTAATCTAGCTGGGCTGTAGGCATTAGGTCCGCTACAGGATGCAGTTTGGCCCTCTGGTAAGACCTAGGGGATACTGATCACCTGAACCAGTCCAATTGACACTCCTTAATGCTCATTCACTTAAATTAACTGTTTTCTAGGAATAAAATAAACGTCCTTTCCACTCACCAGGTGGGCTGAACGTAGAGCGGGACATGAAAAATAACATCCCCATTGTTGAGCACTCACAGAACACTCCAGGTGTTCTGGAAAAGGGCACCCCAAGGATAGACCATGTCACATGTTTACTCCTAACTAGCTAACATAATTATTACTAAACACATGTTAACTCCTAACAGAATTAGTTTGTTAGATGCATGCCAAGATTTGAGGAGTGTAGTTGGCTGGCTCTTGCTACCTTCTGATGGAAGACATTTTTTTTTTTCAAGTCTATTTGCTTCATATTATGGCAACTTTGTTCCGTCCAAGTTTGTGTTCATTCAGTTCAACCAAAAAAGGCCAGTAAGTTTTTACAGCCACAATCCTGAGTTTGTGTTTCAGCCAAACAGTAGTCTTACCACCTGGTATAAAGCTGAGGGATGTGGCTGAGGAAATGTAACCACTAGAACTTATAGACCAAGCTAAAAAAAGCAGAGACTGGCTGTACATAATAACATTGATTTGACGCCACAGTTTTTAAACATATTGCTACACATTGTTTGTGTAAAACTGAAATGGCAATAAAACATACAAATTTGAGTAAAATAACCTCAGGCCTATTCTGGACCATGATAGGGTAAGAAAGTTGTACTAGCGGATGTAAATAATCATGATGCTTTTGTTATATATTCTTCAGGAACCAATGGGTAGAAATCATTCATAGAAATTTAACAGCAGGAAATATTCTAAGAGATCGTGGCAGCGATCAGAAAATAAATAAATAAACCAAATCTACAAATTCCAGAACAATTATTTTTTATTTCAGCTATATATACACTATTTTGTAGAAATTCTGCTAGATTTTGGTCAAACCTACGCAGCAAAACGTTAAATCAATGCTACTGGTTGCTATGTTGCAAAAGCCCAACGTTTCTCACATACTGGAGAAACATTTAAATTCAATGCGGTGACCATCATCCTACAAGCATTCCAAACCAGTGTTGCTCTACCATGATCTAAAACAGGGATCAACAATTAGAAATTGTCCCGTGGCTGAATCTTTCTTGAGCAGATGGTCAGAACATAATTACAAATAATTTGTAGACTGGAAATTGACTGCAAGAAGTCCAAATAGATATAATATTTAACGAAAACAATTAATTCAAATCTTGCTTACATTTGTATACAATCACATATAAATCTATATTAGCATGGGTATACTTTGGATCAAAATTTCCAAAAATATTATCACTTGCAGCTGATTTGCTGGTGTTTTTACATTTTAACTCTAACAATAATAATAAACTCTAAAATGTATGATTCATTGATACAGTTGAGAGAACAAAATTTTGAAAAAAAAAAAAAAATCAATAGGCGATAGGCCTACTCGTCTACCACACAATTGATAATGCCCTACGTGCAGAGGGGGTGGCGAAGGGATCCACCAATGTCTTTTATTCAATTAGCATATATCTCTCTATATATCTCTATATATCTATATATATATATATATCTCAGTTGCAATAGAGAACTTGTTCTCAACTGGCCTACCTGATTAAATAAAGGTGAAATAAAATATATATATATATATAAATATATATATATTTTTTTTTTACATTTATTTTATTTCACCTTTATTTAATCAGGTAGGCCAGTTGAGAACAAGTTCTCTATTGCAACTGAGACCTGGCCAAGATAAAGCAAAGCAGTGTGACACATACAACAACACAGAGTTACACATGGAGTAAACAATAAACAAGCTAATAACACAATAAACAAGTCAATGACACAGTAGAAAAAAGAAAGTCTGTATACAGTGTGTGCAAAAGGCATGAGGAGGTAGGCAATAAATAGGCCATAGGAGCAAATAATTATAATTTAGCAGATTAACGCTGGAGTGATAAATGAGCAGATGATGTGCGATCGGTTAGCTGCTCAGATAGCTGATGTTTGAAGTTGGTGAGGGAGATAAGTCTCCAACTTCAGCGATTTTTGCAATTCGTTCCAGTCACTGGCAGCAGAGAACTGGAAGGAAAGGCGGCCAAAGGGGGTGTTGGCTTTGGGGATGATAAAGTGAGATATACCTGCTGGAACGTGTGCTACGGGTGGGTGTTGTTATCGTGACCAGTGAACTGAGATAAGGTGGGGCTTTACCAAGCAAAGACATATAGATGACCTGGAGGCAGTGGGTCTGGCGACGAATATGTATTGAGGACCTGCCGACTAGAGCATACAGGTCGGGTAGTATAAGGTGATTTGGTAACAAATCGGATGGCACTGTGATAGACTGCATCCAGTTTGCTGAGTAGAGTGTTGGAAGCTATTTTGTAGATGACATCGCCGAAGTCAAGGATCAGTAGGATAGTCAGTTTTACGAGGGTAAGTTTGGCGGCGTGAGTGAAGGAGGCTTTGTTGTGAAATAGAAAGCCAATTCTAGATTTGATTTTGGATTGGAGATGTTTAGTATGAGTCTGGAAGGAGAGTTTACAGTCGAGCCAGACACCTAGGTATTTATAGTTGTCCACATATTCTAGGTCAGAACAGTCCAGGGTGGTGATGCTAGTTGGGCGGGCGGGAGCGGGCAGCGAACAGTTGAAAAGCATGCATTTGGTTTTACTAGCGTTTAAGAGCAGTTGGAGGCCACGGAAGGAGTGTTGTATGGCATTGAAGCTCGTTTGGAGGTTAGATAGCACAGTGTTCAAGGAAGGACCAGAAGTATATAGAATGGTGTCATCTGCGTAGAGCTGGATCAGGGAATCGCCCGCAGCAAGAGAGACATCATTGATATATACAGAGAAAAGAGTCGGCCCGAGAATTGAACCCTGTGGTACCCCCATAGAGACTGCCAGAAGTCCGGACAAAATGCCCTCCGATTTGACACACTGAACTCTGTCTGCAAAGTAGTTGGTGAACCAGGCAAGGCAGTCATTAGAAAAATGAAGGCTATTGAGTCTGCTGATAAGAATACGGTGATTGACAGAGTCGAAAGCCTTGGCCAGGTCGATGAAGACGGCTGCACAGTATGTGACGTAGAAGTCCGTCACTGGCCGCGGGCAGCATTTGGTTCTTTAACGCACACACAAATTCATCACTCCTCCCTGCGCCATTATAAGATAAGTTAACAATGTGGGTCGACACACAAATTAACATCTGTCTTGGAGCATGCATTTCACACTTGTCAATGTTCATATTTGAGAGATACAATAATTATTATACTTATCAATGTTGTGGATGAGCGCATTGTTTGTTTGTTCTGTTCCTCTCTCTCCATCTCTGTAGCTTCCGGGTATGCTGGAAAAGGACCCGAGCTAAGGGAATTGGGTTGGCTTTATAGTGCCTGTCCCAAATGGCTCATTAATGCATATGGGCATATTGAAAGATATTGTCAGTAGTGATGTAATGTTGTAAATGTTATGTTGTGATATTGTTTAAAACCGTGTTGCAATGTATATCCTTTAGTATGTTTAGAACATGGAAAATGTAGGTTTGTATTGTTAATTGATTAATTAATTAGGGTTAATTGTTCTGAGGGGAGGGGCTAGCCCTACAAAAGGAGCCTCTCTTTCATTCATGGAGAGGCAGTTTGGATTGAGCTGTGGATGGGGCAGCATTGTTTTTAAGCTGTCCTGTAAGGTAGACGTTGATGGCAGTACTGTTGTTTTTTTTGTTCCGGAATCACTTGTAAATAAACACCTTTGCGGTTCCGCCATCTTTTTATTTTGATAGAGGTTAGGTTATCCAGTTTAGCCTTCTGGCCTACTCTACGTGACACAGTACTAACTATTATCGATTGCGGTTATTATATTGTTTAGTACCTTGAGCGTGGCTGAGGTGCACCCGTGACCGGCTCGGAAGCCGGATTGCACAGAGGAGAAGGTACGGTGGGATTCTAAATGGTCAGTGATCTGTTTATTAACTTGGCATTCGAAGACTTTAGATAGGCAGGGCAGGATGGATACAGGTCTATGACAGTTTGGGTCTAAAGTGTCACCCCCTTTGAAGAGGGAGAAAAGCTTCTGCGTCATCCATCTTCAGGGATCTCGGACGATACAAAAGAGGTTGAACAGGCTGGTAATAGGGGTTGCAACAATGGCGGTGGATAATTTTAGAAAGAGAGGGTCCAGATTGTCTAGCCCATCTGATTTATTTGGGTCCAGGTTTTGCAGCTCTTTCAGAACGTCTGCTGTCTGGATCTGGGTGAAGGAGAAGCTGGGGAGGCTTGGGCGAGTAGCTGTGGGGGAGGCGGAGCTGTTGGCCAGGGTTGGAGTAGCCAGGAGGAAGGCATGGCCAGCCGTTGAGAAATGCTTATTGAAATTTTTGATTATCATGGATTTATCAGTGGTGACCGTGTTACCTAGCCTCAGTGCAGTGGGCAGCTGGGAGGAAGTGCTCTTGTTCTCCATGGACTTTACAGTGTCCCCAAACTTTTTGAGTTAGAGCTACAAGATGCAAATTTCTGCTTGAAAAAGCTAGCCTGTGCTTTCCTGACTGACTGTGTGTATTGGTTCCTGTCTTCCCTGAACAGTTGCATATCGTGGTGACTATTCGATGCTATTGCAGTCTGCCACAGGATGTTTTTGTGCTGGTCGAGGGCAGTCAGGTCGGGAGTGAACCAGGGACTATATCTCTTCTTAGTTGTGCATTTTTTAAACAGGGCATGCTTATCTAAGATGGTGAGGAAATTACTTTTAAAGAATGACCAGGCATCCTCGACTGACAGGATGAGTTCAATATCCTTCCAGGATAGGAAGGGGTGGTCGTTTGACCGTGGATAAAGGCAATGAGGCAGTGATCGCTGCAATCCTGATTGAAAACAGCAGAGGTGTATTTGGAGGGCCAGCCCTACATCAAATCAAATTTGATTGGTCACGTGCGCCGGATACAACAGGTGTAGACCTTACAGTGAAATGCTTACTTACGAGCCACTAACCAACAGTTCAGTTTAAAAAAAATATGGATAAGAATAAGAAATAAAGTAACAAGTAATAACAATATATACAGGGGGGTGCTGGTACATGTACATACATCCAATGGTATAAAGTACTTAAGTAAAAATACTGTAAAGTACAACTTAAGTAGTGTTTGGGGGTTTCTGTACATTACTATTTATGTTTTTTTACTTTTACTCCACTATATTCCTAAAGAAAATGTATACTTTTTACTCCCTTACATTTCCCTGGCACCAAAAAGTACTCGTTACATTTTAAATGCTCAGGCAGGACAGAATTATGGTCCAATTCACTCACCTATCAATATAACGCTTTGTCATCCCTACTGCCATTGATCTGGCGGACTCACTAAACACAAATACTGAGTTTGGAAGTTCTTGGAGTGTCCAACGTCTGTCTAAAAATATTTAATCATACTGTCTGAATTGCTTAATATAAGGAATTTGATGTATAGCATTTACTTTTACACAAGTATGACAATTGAGTACTTTTCCCACCACTGCATACATCCAGATTTCAGTTAATATTCTTGGTTTGTTGAAAGTTATTCATCTTATTCCAAAGCTGTGAAAAACAAACAGAAGCCAGCAATCCACAGGCTAAAATTAGTGCAAGTATAGAGGTGGTTGCCAAGCTGGTAATACTAGTTCTGGAATTAGGCTTTGCCCTCTGGGCATACAAGCCATTTGTTAGGCGTTTCTGGTATTTCTTCAAAAAACATAGTGCAACCTCTTGAACACAACCACACATGCCAACTTAAATTAAAAAAAATGACGATCTGAGAAAATTGCATATTTACCTTAATTAATCGATGAACACTTTATTTACTATCCTCTCTCACCTCACAACCCTCGGTTCACAATCTTGCTAAGGCCAAAATGTCATAAATATTCCAACTTTGATTATTTGTCAATTATGCTTTTAAAAACAAATGTAAAATATACTGTATGTTAACAATCCTTCCTACAAAAGGACCCATCTTGTGAAAATACCCAACATCATGGTCTCTTTTTGTCCTTGCTTCGTATTGAATCCCTCTACTGGAGGTATGTTTAGGCCGGAGGTCATCCAGCCTGGTCCTGGACAGCTAGCAGGGGTCTAATCCTAATCAGTACTCACCCAATCGATTTAACCTAACCTGTATTTACCCCGGTTAGTCTCATTGAGATAAAAATCTATTTTGCAGAGAGACCCGGTCCAAGATAGCAACAGGGTCAAAGTTTAAGTGCTGGGCTGGAACTGTCCACATACACGCACAAGACTTTAGAGAGGTAGGGATATTTGAAGAAGTGAGCAAGGCATTGTGAGCAAGACATTCTTGACATTTTCAAAATAAGCCTCTGATCGTCAAACGTCCTCTGTGTTAATGTTGACAGAGTTTATTCTAACCAGAAACTGGTGTACCCGTTCGCCGTGGTTCATGTTAATGTCATGTTCCGTTCCTTCCTTTCAGTGAGAAGGGAGGGGGGTTGGATTGCATTAATCCCAGATACCTGAAATGAGACAGGCTGCCAGTATGGAGTAGGCTACCCCATTCATAGATGCAAACTGTTTTAGAGCCTATTGGCGATAGTGTCTTCTGATCGGGTGAGTTTTGTTAAGAGCCCCAACGCTAATCTAAAACACACATCGCTTGCTGTACGTTTCTGGAAACATAAGGAACGCATCTAACAATATAGATATATTTTTAACAGGTTAAATTACTACACCTTCTTTAGTGTTAGGGGGGTCACACACGGCCATATCTCCACGTTACATCGCTTGTTTTCAGAAGACAGACGGAAGACATAGTTAATAAGCATAGGTGGCTTCCTATCTAGTGTGCTCCAAACACCAGTGCTGTGTATAAGTGTAACTGGGAAGGAAGTGCAGTTCAGAAGCTGGAGGCACACACAGCTTGTAGATCTGTGCAAAACTGCTACAGTAAGTACATTCTTTCTTGCTAATTTGAAAGATAAGGAGCATACCAGCATATGTTTGGAAAATCATTTTGAAAGCGATGATTGACGTTTCTAAACGTTAAAACACAGCTTCGGAATTGTAGTTCACATGGAGCGAACAGTGGGTGAATGTAACTGCTGGAAACCGTACATACGGAGAAGATAGGAGTAGGTTAGTTACCAATAATCTTCCTGCCAGAGTGCCAATAGGAGGAGAGGTAACCTGAAGTGGAGCCAATCAGAGGGGTACACTATGAAGGAAACTATATTGAACAGAAATATACAATGCAACATGTAAAGTGTTGGTCCCATGTTCCATACGCACAAAAAAACTATTTCTGTCACTGATTCCCACAGTACTGCTGCTCATTCCGTTCACCAACCCCGGACTGTCGGTCTGACCACCAACCCCGGACTGTCGGTCTGACCACCAACCCCGGACTGTCGGTCTGACCACCAACCCCGGACTGTCGGTCTGACCACCAACCCCGGACTGTCGGTCTGACCACCAACCCCGGACTGTCGGTCTGACCACCAACCCCGGACTGTCGGTCTGACCACCAACCCCTGGACTGTCGGTCTGACCACCAACCCCGGACTGTCGGTCTGACCACCAACCCCGGACTGTCGGTCTGACCACCAACCCCGGACTGTCGGTCTGACCACCAACCCCGGACTGTCGGTCTGACCACCAACCCCTGGACTGTCGGTCTGACCACCAACCCCGGACTGTCGGTCTGACCACCAACCCCTGGACTGTCGGTCTGACCACCAACCCCTGGACTGTCTTGTCTCATTATTCAGCTTGTCTCATTACACACACCTGGTTCCCATTAATGTTATGGTGCTTTTTTTGGCTGTGTGTTTATAGTAAAAATGAAATAATGTCAAATTAAAATAAGGGGATGATGACACAATCTTTGCGAGAGGAAGGGAATCTGATTCCATTGGTACTCAACTCGTGGCTCAGACACTTTATTCGGGATAAATGGAGTTAAGAGAGTTTGGCGTGTCATTGTGAAAAGGCAATACTGCTCTGTGACCACCATTGACTGGGACGCACAGCCTAAACGCGCAGTTGAACTCAGTTGCCCAAAGTTACCTCGGTAACTCCTCAAACTCGACAAGGCTCTGGTCACAAATTTGAGAGAACCCCGTAAACTGCAGTTATGAAGCCGTACATATTGTGACACTTACAGCCAGGTTCACCCAAGGTGTTCCGGGAAAGGCCAGCGCAAGGATAGCTCATGTCACGTTTACTCCTAACTAGCCAGGGCTGGATTAATGCAAGGGCGGCAATATAGGTAGTAGGGAACAGCAGAGGGAACACCCCCCTATCCACATCAATGGAACAGTAGTGGAGAGGGTAGTAAGTTTTAAATTCCTCTGCATACACAACACAGACAAACTGAATTGGTCCACCCACACAGACAGCATCGTGAAGAAGGCGCAGCAGCGCCTCTTCAACCTCAGGAGGCTGAAGAAATTCGGCTTGTCACCAAAAGCACTCACAAACTTCTACAGATGCACAATCGAGAGCACCCTGGCGGGCTGTATCACCGCCTGGTACGGCAACTGCTCCGCCCACAACCGTAAGGCTCTCCAGAGGGTAGTGAGGTCTGCACAACGCATCACAGGGGGCAAACTACCTGCCCTCCAGGACACCTACACTACCCGATGTTACAGGAAGGCCATAAAGATCAAGGACAACAACCACCCGAGCCACTGCCTGTTCACCCCGCTATCATCCAGAAGGCGAGGTCAGTACAGGTGCATCAAAGCTGGGACCGAGAGACTGAAAAACAGCTTCTATCTCAAGGCCATCAGACTGTTAAACAGCCACCACTAACATTGAGTGGCTGCTGCCAACACACTGACTCAACTCCAGCCACTTTAATAATGGGAATTGATGGGAAATGTAAAATATATCACTAGCCACTTTAAACAATGCTACCTAATATAATGTTTACATACCCTACATTATTTCTCATATGTATACGTATATACTGTACTCTATATCATCTACTGCATCTTTATGTAATACATGTATCACTAGCCACTTTAACTATGCCACTTTGTTTACATACTCACCTCATATGTATATACTGTACTCGATACCATCTACTGTATCTTGCCTATGCTGCTCTGTACCATCACTCATTCATATATCTTTATGTACATATTCTTTATCCACTTACACTTGTGTATAAGACAGTAGTTTTGGAATTTGTTAGTTAGATTACTTGTTGGTTATTACTGCATTGTCGGAACTAGAAGCACAAGCATTTCGCTACACTCACATTAACATCTGCTAACCATGTGACAAATAAAATTTGATTTGATTTTAGTGGCCGCGGGTCAGCTGTTTGTTCACCCGCACCCACCCGCAATTGCTAAAATCCATCCTCAACCGCCCGACTAAGTGATGAAGTGAAAATGTGAGGCCCGCACCTGACCCTAACCTGCAAATATAGAAATGATGCTGTAGGCTACAGTCGGAGATGGAGGACCGATTGTTTTGTCAGGTTTGACAGATACGTTTCTGCTAAGAATTTCAGTAGGCTATCCGTAGGCTTGTCTGTAATTAGATACATGCAGCTTCTCTTCCGTCATTACATGCTGCCCTAGAATAGGGTTTCCCAAACCCGGTCCTGGGGCCCCACTGAGTGAACGTTTTGTTTTTTGCCCTTGGACTACACAACTGATTCAAATAACCAACCCATCAAGCTTTGCCTAGTTGAATTAGCTGTGTAGTGCAAGGGAGAAAAACAAAACATGCACCCAGGGGGGCCCCAGGACGGGGTTTGGGAATCCCTGCACTGGAAGGCCATGCGAACCAGAATAATGTCATAAATGATAGAATGAATGCATCAATCTAGTTGACATAGGTAAAGTTCTGAAATCTCAGCTTCTTTCGCTGAGAAAAGACGTTTAGGAATCAGAGACAAAATACAATAAATAAATACAAAAAATGCAGTCGCATTCTCTCAAGATGCTGAAAGAGAGAAATCATATTTCTCCACTCCTGTTCCCGAGTCAAAATGTACATTTGGTGTATCATTCTACTGCAAGAATTGCTTAATTCTGCAGGCATTAATATTAAGACTGAAAGATTATAGTCAGTGTCCGGATTTCAGTTTCCATTTAACCCCTCCGAACAGTAGGCTACAGTTCCCTTGACGTGCTATAGGCCTATTTGAAGTCCCCTTCTTGTTACTGTCAAATTTGTATAGCGCTTCACAATCATCACACATAACATAAGCATTGCTATCATCCTCTACCACTTCACCAAAACTTTCCTGTACCTCCCTTCTCTTTATTTTCAACTCTCCATTACACAGCTTTTCACTTCTCCATTTTGCTTCAGTGGATCGACGTTAACTTTTTCCTTTCACAGCATTATAAGGCTGCATTGAGACAATGACTGATCAATGACCCAAGCCCAGCTCATTAAATCCCTACCATTGTGTCGCTGAGTTGTCATAATGCTTCAGCAAATGTACATTATCCCAGGGGCGTTGGAAGACACAATGTAATGTACATAATATATGTCCCTCTTACTGCACTGAATGCCTCTGCTGATCCTACAGTTATTGTATGCTGTAATCATATGCCTATGAACCAAAGTTATACTGTTAGCACTGAGGCGGTGTTCCCTAGCAGGAAGTCCACTATGTGTAACTCACCCTGCACTAACATTAATCACCCAAGCATTTCTACCTCTGCTAAGCTTCCCTGGATAACAAGAACACCTATGTGAGAACTGCAACTGGATCCTGGACTTCCTGACGGACCACCTTCACTCAGGTGGTGAGAGTACAGACAACAAAACATCCCCCACAGGGATGAGGTCAAGCGACCTGGCAGTGTGGTGCCAGGACAACAACCTTTACCTCAATATCAGTAAGAGAGAGGAGCTGATCGTGGACTAAAGGAATGAGGGCCAAACACGGCCCCATCCACACCGATGAGGCTGTAGTGGAGCGGGTCTAGAACTTCAAGTTCCTCTGTGTCCACATTAGAGGTCGACCTATATATGATTTTCCTAACGCCGATACTGATTATTGGAGGACCAAAAAATGCCGATAACGATTAATCGACCAATTGTTAAAATGTATTTGTAATAATGACAATTACAATAATACTGAATGAACACTTATTAACTTAATATAATACATCAAAAATAAATTTAGCCTCAAATAAATCGTTTGGTTTAAATAATGCAAAAACAAAGTGTTGGAGAAGAAAGTAAAAGTGCAATATGTGCCATGTAAAAAAAGCTAACGTTTAAGTTCCTTGCTCAGAACATGAGAACACATGAAAGCTGGTGGTTCCTTTTAACATGAGACTTCAATATTCCAAGGTAAGAGGTTTTAGGTTGTAGTTAATATAGTATTTATAGGGCTATTTCTCTCTATACCATGTGTATTTCATAAACATTTTACTATTGGATGTTCTTATAGGCACTATAGTATTGCCAGTGTAACAGTATAGCTTCCGTCCCTCTCCTCGCCCCTACCTGGGCTCAAACCAGGATATATCGACAACAGCCACCCTCAAAGCATCGTTACCCATCGCTCCACAAAAGCCGCGGCACTTGCAGAGCAAGGGGAACAACTACTCCAAGTCTCAGAGCGAGTGACGTTTGAAATGCTATTAGCGCGCACCCCGCTAACCATTTCACATCGGTTACACCAGCCTAATCTCGGGAGTTGATAAGCCTGCAGTCATAAACAGGTCAATGCTAGAAGAGCTGCTGGCAAAAAGCAGTAAAGTGCTGTTTGAATGAACGAGCCTGCTGCTGCCTACCGTCGCTCAGTCAGACTGCTCTATCAAATCATAGACTTAATTATAACATAATAATACACAGAAATATGAGCCTTTGGTCAGTAATATGGTTGAATCCGGAAACTATAATTTCGAAAACAAAACATTTATAATTTCATTGAAATACGGAACCGTTCCGTATTTTATCTAACGGGTGGCATCCATAAGTCTAAATATTGCTGTTACATTGTACAACCCTCAATGTTACGTCATAATTATGTAAAATTCTGGCAAATTAGTTCGCAACGAGCCAGGCGGCCCAAAATGTTGCATATACACTGCCTCTGCGTGCAATGAACGCAAGAGAAGTGACACAATTTCACCTGGTTAATATTACCTGGTAACCTGGATTTCTTTCAGCTAAATATACAGGTTTAAAAATATATACTTCTGTGTATTGATTTTATGAAAGGCATTGATGTTTATGGTTAGGTACAGTCGTGCAACGATTGTGCTTTTCTCGTAAATGCGCTTTTGTTAAATCATCCCCCGTTTGGTGAAGTTGGCTGTCTTTGTTAGGAAGAAATAGTCTTCACACAGTTCAAAACGAGCCAGGCGGCCCAAACTGCTGCATATACCCTGACTCTGTTGCAAGAGAAGTGATACAATTTACCTAGTAAAAAAAAATTCATGTTAGCAGGCAATATTAAATTAATGCAGGTTTTTTATTTATTTATTTAACTAGGCAAGTCAGTTAAGAACTAATTCTTATTTTCAATGATGGCCTAGGAACAGTGGGTTAACTACCTGTTCAGGGGCAGAATGACAGATTTTAACCTTGTAGCTCGGGGATTTGAACTTGCAACCTTTCGGTTACTAGTCCAACGCTCTAACCACTAGGCTACCCTGCCGCGCCAATCCTGCTTAAAAATATATACTTGTGTATTGATCTTAAGAAAGGCATTGATGTTTATGGTTAGGTACACGTTGGAGCAACGACAGTCCTTTTCTTGACTGCGCACCGCATCGATTATATGCAACGCAGGACACGCTAGATAAACTAGTAATATCATCAACCATAATAACTAGTGATTATGAGTGATTGATTGCTTTTTATAAGATAAGTTTAATGCTAGCTAGCAACTTACCATGGCTTCTTACTGCATTCGCGTAACAGGCGGGCTCCTCGTGGAGTGCAATGAGAGGCAGGTGGTTAGAGCGTTGGACTAGTTAACTGTAAGGTTGCAAGATTGAATCCCCGAGCTGACAACTTAAAAATCTGTCATTCTGCCCCCTGAACCCACCATTCCAAGGCTGTCATTGAAAATAAGAATGTGTTCTTAACTGACTTGCCTAGTTAAATAAAGGTGTAAAAAAATGATGATGATAATAATAATAATAATAATAATAAAAAAAAACATCCAAATCGGTGTCCAAAAATACAGATTTTCGATTGTTATGAAAACTTGAAATCGGCCCTAATTAAAATCAGCCATTCCGATGAATCGGTCGACATCTAGTCCACATCCCAAAGGAATGAACATGGTCTACAAACACCCAGCCTCTTCCCCCTCAGGAGCCTGAAAAGATTTGTCATGGGCCCTCAGAGCCTAAAAATGTTCTAAAGCTGCACCATTGAGAGCATTCTGACTGGCTGCATCACTGCTTGGTATGGCAACTGCTTGGCATCTGACCGCAAGGTACTACAGAGTAGAGGTCGACCGATTAATCGGAATGAACGATTAATTAGGGCCGATTTCAAGTTTTCATAACAATCGGAAATCGGTATTTTTGGGCGGCGATTTGCAGTTTTTTTTTTAACACCTTTATTTAATATTTTTAACTAGGCAAGTCAGTCAAAGAACACATTCTTATTTTCAATGACTGCCTAGGAACAGTGGGTTAACTGCCTTGTTCAGGGGCAGAACAATAGATTTTCACATTGTCAGCTCGGGGGATCCAATCTTGCAACCTTAACTAGTCCAATGCAATAACGACCTGCCTCTTTCTCATTGCACTCCACAAGGAGGCTGCCTGTTATGCGAATGCAGTAAGCCAAGGTAAGTTGCTAGCTAGCATTATACTTATCTTATAAGAAACAAATCAATCATAATCACTAGTTAACTACACATGGTTGATGATATTATCTAGCGTGTCTTGCGTTGCATATAATCTGACTGAGCGGTGGTAAGCAGAAGCAGGTGCGTAAACATTCATTCAAACAGCACTTTCGTGCGTTTTGCCAGCAGCTCTTCGTTGTGCGTCAAGCATTGCGCTGTTTATGACTTCAAGCCTATCAACTTCCGAGATGAGGCTGGTGTAACCGATGTGAAATGGCTAGCTCGTTAGCATGCGCTAATTGTCGTTGTGTTGCTGGTTCGAGCCCAGGGAGGAGCGAGGAGAGGGGCGGAAGCTATACTGTTACACTGGCAATACTAAAGTGCCTATAAGAACACCCAATAGTCAAAGGTTAATGAAATACACTGCTCAAAAAAATAACGGGAACACTTAAACAACACAATGTAACTCCAAGTCAATCACACTTCTGTGAAATCAAACTGTCCACTGAGGAAGCAACACTGATTGACAATACATTTCACATGCTGTTGTGCAAATGGAATAGACAACAGGTGGAAATTATAGGCAATTAGCAAGACACCCCCAATAAAGGAGTGGTTCTGCAGGTGGTGACCACAGACCACTTCTCAGTTCCTATGCTTCCTAGCTGATGTTTTGGTCACTTTTGAATGCTGACGGTGCTTTCACTCTAGCATGAGACTGAGTCTACAACCCACACAAGTGGCTCAGGTAGTGCAGCTCATACAGGATGGGACATCAATGCGAGCTGTGGCAAGAAGGTTTGCTGTGTCTGTCAGCGTAGTGTCCAGAGCATGGAGGCGCTACCAGGAGACAGGCCAGTACATCAGGAGACGTGGAGGAGGCCGTAGGAGGGCAACAACCCAGCAGCAGGACCGCTACCTCCGCCTTTGTGCAAGGAGGAGCACTGCCAGAGCCCTGCAAAATGACCTCCAGCAGGCCACAAATGTGCAAGTGTCTGCTCAGACAGTCAGAAACAGACTCCATGAGGGTAGTATGAGGGCCCGACGTCCACAGGTGGGGGTTGTGCTTACAGCCCAACACCGTGCAGGGCGTTTGGCATTTGCCAGAGAACACCAAGATTGGCAAATTCACCACTGGCGCCCTGTGCTCTTCACAGATGAAAGCAGGTTCGCACTGAGCACATGTGACAGTCTGGAGACGCCGTGGAGAACGTTCTGCTGCCTGCAACATCCTCCAGCATGACCGGTTTGGCGGTGGGTCAGTCATGGTGTGGGGTGGCATTTCTTTGGGGGGCCGCACAGCCCTCCATGTGCTTGCCAGAGGTAGCCTGACTGCCATTAGGTACCGAGATGAGATCCGAAGACCCCTTGTGAGATCATATGCTGGTGCGGTTGGCCCTGGGTTCCTCCTAATGCAAGACAATGCTAGACCTCATGTGGCTGGAGTGTGTCAGCAGTTCCTGCAAGAGGAAGGCATTGATGCTATGGACTGGCCCGCCCGTTCCCCAGACCTGAATCCAATTGAGCACATCTGGGACATCACGTCTCGCTCCATCCACCAAAGCCACGTTGCACCACAGACTGTCCAGGAGTTAGCGGATACTTTAGTCCAGGTCTGGGAGGAGATCTCTCAGGAGACCATCCGCCACCTCATCAGGAGCATGCCCAGTCGTTGTAGGGAGGTCATACAGGCACGTGGAGGCCACACACACCCCTGAGCCTCATTTTGACTTGTTTTAAGGACATTACATCAAAGTTGGATCAGCCTGTAGTGTGGTTTTCCACTTTAATTTTGAGTGTGACTCCAAATCCAGACCTCCATGGGTTGATAAATTTGATTTCCATTGATAATGTGTGATTTTGTTGTCAGCACACTCAACTATGTAAAGAAAAAAGTATTTAATAACATTTCATTCATTCAGATCTAGGATGTGTTATTTTAGTGTTCCCTTTTTTTGAGCAGTGTACAAATGGTATAGAGGGAAATAGTCCTATAATAACTACAACCTAAAACTTCTTACCTGGGAATATTGAAGACTCGTGTTAAAAAGGAACCACCAGCTTTCATATGTTCTCATGTTCTGAGCAAGGAACTGAAATGTTAGCTTTCTTACATGGCACATATTTTACATGGAACATATTGCACTTTTACTTTCTTCTCCAACACTTTGTTTTTGCATTATTTAAACCAAATTGAACATGTTTCATTATTTACTTGAGGCTAAATTTATTTTATTGATGTATTATATTAAGTTAAAATAAGTGTTAATTCAGTATTGTTGTAATTGTCATTATTACAAATAAATAAAAAACCTTTAAATAAATTGGCCGATTAATCGGTATCGGCTTTTATGGTCCTCCAATAATCGGTATCGGCGTTGAAAAATCATAATCGGTCGACCTCTACTACAGAGGGTAGTATGCATGGCCCAGTACATCACCTCTATACCAGGCTGTGTCAGAGGAAAGCCCTAAAAATGCTCTACCTCCAGCCACCCAAGTCATAGACTGCTCTCTCTGCTATCGCACGCAACCTGTACCGATGAACCAAGTCTGGAACCAACAGGACCCTGAACAGCTTCTACCCCATACGACTGCTAAATAGTTAACCAAATACCTACCCGGACTATCTGTACTGACCCCCTATTGCACTAACTCGTACATCACATGGAGTGCATTCAGAAAGTATTCAGCCCCCACATGAGACTCGGAATTCATTCTAACATTAAAATATGCAGTACAAATCTCCAAACGTCTTTTAGGTTTTTTTTTATACCACAGTATAATGCTCCAGGGCTAATTTTGTTAGCATTTTGGTTGGATTTTCTAGATACAGAACATAAAACAAGATTTATAAAGCAAGAATTATCTCGTGTCTAATAAAGCAAGTACTGCAATAGTTTGAGCATATGTTGCAGGACAATAAACATATTTTTTTCAGAATATAAAAAAAAGAAAATCAATGTCAAGGGGGTTAGCAACCAATTGACCAACCACTGACGGAGTTGACAACAGAAACTCAAAACAGACATATTCTTGTCTTTAAAAATATAAGTTATATACAAACATTTGTAAAATATGGAAAATTATTAATTTGACAATCCCCCAAAAATTATAATCATTCTATCAGACGTTTCAGCACTCTGACAGAGTTTGTTTTAGGGAGTTGATAAAATTATTAATTTTTCTTTTTTATTCAAATGGTACACAAAGTAACAATTTTGTTTTTCCTCAGTTGCTTTGACTAACTAAAATAAACATTTGAACCAACATTAATATTCTAGCTTAATATTATATAAGGGAGATGGGAGATTTCAATATTATTTAAATCTATCAACAATTGAGAACTTGTCAGACCATAAGTGGTCTTGTTGCACTACAGTTAATGAGGAGATAAGTAAGGGGTTCTCATTGTATAGCTGACCCTGCTAAATAATAATTAATTTATGATTTTAGACAAATCTGACAGAGTTGACCAAACTTCAGAGACATTTTTTTGAAATCACATTTGAGAGAAATATTGCTTAAAGTCAGAGATAGTAACTACAGTACATGTGATACTTTGTTAATATTCATTTATGCCAGTTATTAGAATTTTAAAACACTTTCGTGGCGTTTAAAATTGTGATCCTTTTTTCTGGACCGGGGCATTTCCTGGCAGAGAGCCAACATGAAAATTACTAAAACTGGAAAATTACTAAAAACGAATGTTTTCCGTAATAAAATTCCCCTAAATTACATTTAAGATCAAATAATTAAACAAAATTCACCTTTTCAACTATAAAAATTGAATTTCCCTGCTGGACAAGGATTGTCCCAACTTTCAGGAATCCCTGAGCTACATTGTTTGTTTACAAGACAGAGATGGCAACAAAACAAACATTGGAGTAAAATAACATTAGGCCTATTCTGAGTTATGATACGGTAAGATAGTACCAGCTGATGTAAGCCGATGTAAGTAATCATTGATGCTAATAAGGTATATTCTTTAAGAATCAAATGGGTATAAATCATTAAATGAAATTTAACAGCAGGAAGTATCCAATATTGTAAAAAAAAATACAAATAACATAATAGCTATAATTCCATAACATCAACTTATTGCTACTGCTTACACTATGCAGGTTTCCATGGACCCAAGTTTAATCAACAAAAGCAATGTTAAAAAAAATAATCATTGAGACATGTTTAATGGAAACATCATATAGACAATATTTTTTATGCGTTTCACGGGTGGATTGTTCTTGTCTAACTTGCTTTGAGACAAATGATGATGGAAACTGTTTTTCAAATAAGTTATGATTGTTGAATGATTTTGAAGGTACGAGGGGCATGTGAATCACCTAGGCCTAACTATAAAAAGGTCCATTCCACATTTAATTCTAATTGCTGGCAAAATCTATTTTTTCCAACTATAAAAAAAAGTATGCTTCTTTGCAGGACAACAATTGTCCTGACTTTCAAGAATACCTGAATTGCTTCGCCTTCCTTTTTTGTTCGGCTGGATGCAAGTTTCGCCATATAATTATTTCAGAGCTATAGGAGTGCAAGTTTCACCATGGCACAGACCATGGTGATATGTTGGTACATGAACATTATTGGAATATGGCAAATATTAGTCAATTATGGCATTCTATCCATGCTGGCTTTCGCATGCTACCTGAGACATGAAACAGATAGGTGGGAGGGCAAACTGGTTACCACCAATTTACAAATGAGCATTGCGCAACTTGCCTAAATGGGTAATGGAAACACATCAACCACAATTATGATTTATTTATTTTAAGGTGTGACGTCATTACATCCTGCTGTTTTTAATCGACAATTAAGTTCAATGGAAATGCACCATAGCAGACAAATGTCACATCTATTTCTATGTGAACTTTGTAAATGTTGATAAAATAAAAAATAAAAATCACTGGACAAGTTAAAGGAGTATTGTGTAATATTCTTGATTTGTAATTTCAGAAAATGTCCATAATAAATAAATAAATAAATAAATAAAATGTCAGTAATAGTTTTCCATTATTTTTTCACACAAAAAAATATTTGGGGGCACATACTGGCTACCGGATTCCTTGCTCCGGGCCAAACACTACACCACGCCCACACACGTTCGTTTCTTTGACGTAGTACCTTTAACCGAAACATAGCTGTTGATACACAGTTGAGAGAATACAATCTCGAGAGAAAAAAACCATACAAATGGGCGATACCAGTCTACAACAAAATTGATAACACCTCAGAGTTTCTAAACCCAAAGGCCGAACATCGCGAGACTTCCGGGAACGCTTTAGATAGAACTGCATCGGTCTGCGGACCCAAATGTAGCATGCATCGGTCAGAAAATCCATTCCGACTGAATGAATCAGCGATTCATAATTTTTTGTTGTTGCTCATATTACTTTCTACCTTCCGAGAATACCTCGTATTTTCTGACAACTGATGAGTCCTCTCCTTCAGTGTCGAATTAAGTATGTAACTATGTTAACAATCATTGATCTACAAGTCTTTCTGCATGCCGAACAACTCTAGGGAACGTCAGAAGCCCAGCTTCGCACACTGACCAATGCGAAGTAGTTGGCCTGTTCCTGATCTTACACATCTGTGCAGCACCTTCAGCATTCAAATGCTAAAATAGCTTGCGCGATATTAAGCTGTATTAGTTGAGTGGCAACCCATGTAATTTGCTAGGTTACAGCTTCGCGCTGTTGAAATATGTGTTTTACTGGAATAAAAGTACTGGGGACAACTCATCTGTCTATACCTACATTTGATTTTGATGTTCAAGGTCAACGTCAGCAATAGTTTTGGTAGTGTATATGGTATTTTTTTTATATACTGGGTAAAATGTATAATTTCATAATGAGAAATCTCTTTTTCGAGGCGCACTGCATGGCCAAAACTGGAGGAGAGTAAAAAAAATCTCACTCCAAAAAACCTTCCAAAAGCTAAAAAAAAAAAAAGATTTTGAAATGGGGGTGAAATCCAAAGTTGTGCTATATATATTAATTGGGTATGTCATAGCTCATTTGTAAATGATAAATATAGATATATTACTAGCTCAACCCCTTAATCTGCAAAAACAACAAGTTAATTAGTGGGTGATGGTGATTTCAGAAACAAAGTGGGGGGGACAAAAAACACAACTAAATTGCCCCCCCCTCCCCTAACCAAACAGTGGGGTCGTAGATGCCTAGTGTCCTTTATGGCTCAGATCAGGTGCCTACATATAGTATACAATATAGACATACACCATTTACACACACACATACTGAAGTCAGCTCAGACAGTTCCAGATCAGAGGCCCAGCTCATGAGCTGCATCAACAGCAGATTTGAATTTTGTGCATGAATTGTATCGCATCGATTCGTTCTCTAATCAAACCGAATCGTTTCAAACAAAAACGTATCGCTTCGGTATCGTATCAGAGCCCATGTATCTACATATGTATCGGATCTTCTTGAAAGGGAAAAATGCACATCCCCACGATATAGCCATTTTGACTTTGTGGCTGTGGTAACTAGTGGCAACCCTAGCAGAGGGGGTGGGTAAAGGGGTCCACCAATGCCTTTTATTAAATTAGCCTATATTGATGCGCCTGCCTTGCATATATTAGATTTAAGTAAATGTTTTGTTTGTTTAAAGTTATTTATCTTATTCCAAAGCTGTGAAAAACAAACCGAAGCCCGCAATGCACGGGTTAAAAGGAACACAGGTAAAGAGGTGGTTGCCAAGCTGGCTACACACGGGGAGACCTCTCTGGGCATACGAGCCAAATGTTTGTTGTTTCTGGTGTTTCTTCAAACAACGTAGTGCAACATCTTGAACATGACTACACACACACAAAGTTACATCGCAAAACATACGAGGATCTGAAAAATATTACATAGATTTACCTTAATTCATCGATGAACGCGTTTTTCATTTACCATCCCACCTCACAACCCTCTGTTCGCCATCTTGCCACTGCAGGCTATTTCCCTGGGAAGCCTACCCCCTGGCCCAAATTTAAATAAAAGCCAACTGAAAGGGGGAGAGGAGAAAAGGGCTTGCCTCTGCCTCAGAAATGCCAGACCATCCGCCGATGAGCAGAAGTGCCCTGAACAACCAGGATACAAACCGGATCAATTGACCAGAATCCACATAGATTACAAACGCCTCCGACACACGGTATGTATGGGCCCCTGTCCCGTGGCATTCTACAAACTCAAATATCCTTGAGCCAGGTGCTTGAAACAGACTTGATGTGAAAAACTCACAAGAAGTGATAAGAGGGTGTGGTGCAGGCTGATTATAGGTTACATGTCTCTGTCAAAAAAGGAGTAAATTATTTCAAGTCTTAAACCTTGCTGACATGAAGGCACAGCATTCTTTCACCCTTGTCTCATTGATTGTATGCCAATAATGTGTATTACATCTTATAGTGTGAGATAAAAATAACTGACAGAAATAGTTAGTACACCTCTATCAAATATGAATCTCTCAAAAATAAATGATTAAAAGAAACACAAGAAATACACCCATTTGACATGGTTAATAAACCATGGAAAAGTTGTTTGAAAAACCATTGGTAATTAAATAATAAATACATTCTGTGTTTAAGTTAAACTGTCAATGTGTAAACATGTGACAAGGAGCAGTAAGATAAAAGATTGAACATAGATTGAGCTTGACTAGGGGTGCCTCTCAATAGTGAATTTCAAGTACAGTAGCTTCCTCTGCTTGTATCCTCTCTCTCATGTTCTGATCTGTAAGACCTGGATGCCTCTCTCCTCTGCAGTGGAGGTTGCTGAGGGGAGGATGGCTCAAAATATTGGCTGGAATGGAGTAAATGGAATGGTATCAAACATAATTTCCCTTAGTGGTGCAGCGGTCTCAGGCACTGCATCTCAGAGCTAGAGGTGTTACTACAGACCCTGGTTTGATTCCAAGCTGTATCACAACCGACCGTGATTGGGAGTCCCAAAGGGCGGCACATAATTGGCCCAGCGTCGTCTGGGTTAGGGTTTGGCTGGGGTAGGCCGTCATTGTAAATAAGAATTTGTTCTTAACTGGCTTGCCTAGTTAAATAAAAATTCAATTTACTCCATTCCAGCGTGGGCACTCCATTCCAGCCATCATTATGCACCATCCTCCCCTCAGCAGCCGCCACTGCTCTCCAGCTATCCCTATGAACAGTGGGTCACAAGAAGACAAGGTAAAAAGAGGAGGAGAGGAGATGGTGCCAATTAATCTTTAATTTATTGTGTGTGTGTTTGTGTTTTCTCTGCAAGGGATTATGTTTACCATTATGCCCCCTAGAGGACATAGCATACACTATAATAACACCCATATCAGTATTGTCAAAAATGATATATATACTGACAAGATACTTGTCTCTCCGCCCTAACAACAGGAGTCGTTGTCCACAAAGCGGCATGGCGGTTGACAAGTGCCCGCAAATACATCTCTTTGGATTGGTGGATACATCTAATTATTGTAATAAAGTTTTTAATATTCAGTGAGGGTTGTTGATGTCAACCGCCTGTATTAATTGTAGAGAGATGCTATGCTACTAGCCTCATGTCATTAATTTGCATAGCCATCTCCAGACAACTCCAATATAAAGTGTTTTCAAAAAGTGTCCGGGATGTTACGTGTCCTACTTATATCACTCATAACAACCTAAACATTACAAAACTTATATTCGATTAAATAATCCTCACGTAGCAAATAAGCCATTCTATTTTTTTGTTGATAAAATTCGACACAATCATTGAACTCCATACAAAAACTCCTTACTTAGGCAAGCGAAGGAAACTAAACAACGCCACCTTCTGGAGGAGGTAGATTTTTGTCCGAGTTGGGCCTCTCGCTTCACCTCTTTCTCTCTGGTATCGTCCATGCAAGTTTTTGGAAGTATGGCACTTGTGTAAATTACTTAATTGACAACTTTTACTTTTACTCCACTACATTCCTGAAGAAAAGATGTACTTCCTACTCCCATACATTTTGGTCATTTTCTGACAATTGAGTACTTTTTCCACCACTGAAGTATGGTACCTATGGTATAGCATATGTTCCATCATGGTAGTAGGCTATTCCATAGATTTTAAGGCAAAATTTTGATTCAGTGAGGGATCTATTTTTTTCCCCACACCAAATACAAAACATACACCTATGAACAACAACTTACAGACCAACTACATCACATACGAACAACAACTTACAGACCCACATAAACAAGGACTACATCTCCTCTGCCATGACCTGCATTGTTTATGTGGGTATGTAAGTTGTTGTTCGTTTGTGATGTAGTTGGTTTACACGTTTTGATGACAAAGGGAGGTTTGTTTGCACACCTTATATTGTTCCTGGTGTATAAAACCTATTGGGGAAAAATAAAATCCAGAACACTGGCATTCTTGTACGCTTCAGAATGCTTTATTGATTTGGAAAATGAGCCATTCAGATTAGGCTCACAAGGGGGCATGGCACTATACAAACCATTGTTAAATATTTTGTACTATGTTCTCAGTGCTGGACAAAGTACCCAATTGTCATACTTCAGTAAAGGTAAAGATACCTTAATAGAAAATGACTCAAGTAAAATTAAATGTGATTGCTAAAATATACTCCCTTGTCAAAAGTAGAAGCATAAATCATTTCACATTCCTTATATTAAGCAAGCCAGAAGGTCTGATTTTCTTATTTTTATTTATTTATGGATAGTCAGGGGCACACTCCAACAATCAGACATAATGTACCAATGAAGCATTTGTGTTTAGTGAGTCCACCAGATCAGAAGCAGTAGGGATGACCAGAGAAGTTCTCTTGATAAGTGTGTGAATTGGACCATTTACCTGTCCTGCTAAGCCTTCAAAATGTATGAGTAGGCCTACTTTTGAGTGTCAGGGAAAATGTATGGAGTAAAAACAACATTATTTTCATTAGGAATGTAGGGGAGTAAAAGTTAGTTGTCAAAAAATGTAAAGAGTAAAGTACAGATATATCCCAAAAACAACTTAAGTAGAACTTTAAAGTATTTTTAGTTAACACCTCTTAAGGATCTCACCCTTTTTTCAATTTTCACCTAAAATGACATGTCCAAATCTAACTAATCTAACTACATGTAGCTCAGGATCTGAATCAAGGATATGCATATTATTGATGCCATTTGAAAGGAAACAGTTTGTGTAAATGTGAAATTAATTTAGGAGAATATAACACATTAGATCTGGTAAAAGATAATACAATGAAAAAAACATGCGTTATTATTATTATTATTTTTGTACCAGAGAAAGGGCATAATGTATTATTCCAGCCCATGTGCAATTTAGATGTAGGCCAATAGATGGCAGCAGTGTATGTGCAAAGTTTTAGAATGAACCATTGCATATTTCTTCAAAACGTTGTATCAAGACTGCCCAAATGTGCCTAATTGGTTTATTAATACGTTTTCATAATTGTGCACTCTCCCCAAACAATAGCGTGGTATTATTTCATTGTAATAGTTACCGTAAATTGGGCAGTGCAGTTAGATGAACAAGAATTTAAGCTTTCTGCCCATGTCAGATATGTCTATGTCCAGGGAAATGTTATCTTACCTACAATATATAATAATAATATATCCCATTTAGCAGACGCTTTTGTCCAAAGCGACTTACAAGTCGGCTGGGGCCACTACTTTTACATATGGGTGGCCCTAGCGGGAATCGAACCCACGACGCTTGGCGTTGCAAGCGCCATGCTCTACCGACTGAGCCACACAGGACCACACACAACCTCATGCTAATCACATTAGCCTATGTTAGCTCAACCGACCAACGGTTGAGGGGGGCACGGTTTACACCACTGCATGATCTTATTATTTCAACAGCAACCGGCTATAGGTATGTTTTCAGATGTGATTGTCTCAGCTCAGATGTGATTACACTTTCACTATTTAAATCAGGTGACAAATAGTGGCCCATAATGTGTAGGCTTCTAGGCTAAATACATTGACAAATGCTCTCATTTGACAAAATAACTTCAAGATAATAACTCAAATTACAGTGCGTACACAGTACACACAGTGTACAGAGGTGAGAGTGAGTGGACGATTTGGATATCGCTGTGTATTCTGGGTACAGACAGTAATTCCACGATGGCGGCGAGCAGGAGGCTGCACAAGGTACATTTCCTGATCAATCAAATTAGGATTTTCAAATATTAGATTAAAGAGAATAAAACATTCAGATTGCTAAATCTCCGATAAAATTAAAAGTGTCGTTAAATTGGTTTAATTTAGCCCCACACTGGTAGAAACCTCATGAATCTCAGTAAGCGGAAAATGAAGCTAGCTAAACGTTAGCATGCTAAGCTAACCAGCTAGCAGTTTTTTGGTGATGTTTTGATGTTAGCACCGGTATATTAATATGCAAGATCCGTGTATTGTTAATGTAAATTAAGTACCAATGTGTCATCAAATGTATTTAGATTGAATTCATTATTGTGTCATATATTGCGTGACGCAGGTTCAACATGATTGAACATTGTCTCATAAAAACTTGGCTAGCTAGCTAACGTTACTAGCTGGCTAACTTGCGAACCTTAGCAATGGAGTTAATTGTGCAATGCACAGCAGATACCTAGTTAGCTAACAGTGTGGTTCTATGAGAAAACCAGCTAGTTAGCAACTCAGGTTAATTCCGCTTATTTTTTCAATGTGTAACCGAGGAAGCTAACCAGCTAGCCAATTACATGCATTTCCTCAGATTTGGTTTCTTAGTTTTTAATTTGTTTTGAATCGAAAGCGAAATTGTAGAAATGTATTCTCTGCCAAATACGTTAGCTAAGCTAGTTGAATTTCATTCATTCGACCTCAATAAATTAGCCAGCTAGCTTTCTAGCCAACAGTCACAGCTGACCAACACTGTGTAAACAATCCTCCTGTTCTCAACACTGGGCGTTAACAAACGTAATCGATTAACCTAACTAGCTTTTTGTTTATTTGTGCCACCAGTGGTTATTTCTTAGAACGTTTTTACATAGACTTGTAAACCATGTATTTTCTCCAAACAACCGTAGGACATAGAATAAGTCTACATTCAAGCTCAGATTTATATGGAGAGAAATTAAACCAGGAAGCTGTATGCCCATGTTTTATTGTTATGGGTGTGTTAACTGTAATGTCCTTGTCACAATAACACACTGTAACACTACCTCCAATCTTATGATCTGTAGTGAAAGATTACCGGCCCTGGGATTTATGAGTCATTCCTCTGGTTTGGCAGAGAGCAGTGTTCTGTAGTGAGATCAGTGTGAGAATGCACCGGAACACTTCCTGGGTGGCTGTCTGAGGGAAGGGATGTAGCTGCTTGGCTACCAGGATGAGAGAGAGAGAGAGACAGTTAAGGTGCCCGATATAGGCTCATCCCTAGTACTCGTTGTAGTCATTCGGTCTGTGTTTACCTGTGTGATTCAGTCATTGGGCTGTTTTGGCCTATCGGACACAGCTTGTTTAATGGTTACTAAGACTCAGCCAACAGACATGTTTTATCAGTCCTTTATCTCTAGTTTGATATACACCTTTCTGCTTCCCGTAGTGGTGATGTTTATGGTTTGTGATTAACTGTCATTAATTAGCAGTACAGGAGAACTTGTTCATTATGTTTTCTCTCTCTTTTTCAGGAACTTGATGAAATCCGCAAGTCTGGAATGAAAAATTTCCGTAACATTCAAGTGGATGAAACAAATATTTTGACTTGGCAAGGCCTCATTGTTCCAGTAAGTAGCCTAGCGGCACTACGTACTACTTTCTCCAGACAGAAAACATGAGCAGAATAACAAGGAGGACCGAGGCACTCACAGCGATATTAAAATGTATTTGTTGCTGTGACATGTTCAGCAGGACTCAGTTTACCTTTTAACCAAACATCATTCTCTCTCTTTCTCCCCTCTAAAAGGACAACCCTCCATACGATAAAGGTGCGTTCAGGATCGAGATAATCTTCCCTGCGGAGTACCCCTTCAAGCCCCCCAAGATCACGTTCAAGACGAAGATCTACCACCCCAACATCGACGAGAAGGGACAGGTGTGTCTGCCTGTGATCAGCGCAGAGAATTGGAAACCAGCCACTAAAACTGACCAAGGTACGGTGGAAAGAAGCGCGCACACACACACACACACACACACACACACGGAGAGCGAGACAGAGGCAATGGACACTGGTTTTCTTCTGTAGTTATTATTTGCAATTTTTCATAATTTGTCATTGAAATGCTGTCTGAACCCTAACCCTCTAGTCTCCTCTCCCTCAGAGGCTCATATCTATTTGGCTGGAGAGGTTTCCATCCTGTATCCTCTGCCTGGTTATGGATTTCAATGTGTCTTTCTGACTTGTTTCATATGTCGTCATCCATTGTTACACCATTCTTATGGTCTCTTTTGTCCTGCTTGTCTCTTTGCAGTGATCCAGTCCCTGATCGCGCTGGTCAACGACCCCCAGCCAGAGCATCCTCTCAGGGCAGACCTAGCAGAGGAATACTCTAAGGACCGTAAAAATTCTTTAAGAACGCAGAAGAGTTTACAAAGAAACATGGAGAAAAACGACCTATGGACTGAGAACGCAAACGTGTGACTCCCTCTTCCCTTTCTTCCCTCCCCTCGGGACCCTCTCTCAACTCCTCTCTCTCCCCCCTTCCAAGACCACCTATACCCCCTTTGTTCTTACCCCATCTCCTGAAAATGGCCCTCACACACGTACATATCCTTCTAGCCCCCCTCCTCCTCCTCCTGGGGCGGTATATCTCGGCTCCACTTTGCCCTGGCAACAGGACTTTGTCGTGAATCAGGCTCGTCGGGCACCTCTGGGTGTTAGCTTGTGGCTGTTACTAACTTTCTACTGATTTCTTAAATTAAATTATAAAAGTGCCGGATTTGGGCCAGAGAGAGCAACCTGTAACAGGGAGAGGAAACGAATATGTGGATAAAATGTTGTTCTGCTCATGATTTGTTCACAGAAGTGTATTGATTGCTGGACCTGTATAAAGATTGTTGACTGTTTTGAAAGCTATTTGCTAAATGCTCAACTTGTGGTCTGTTTGCTAACCCTTTTCCTCTCACTCCTTCCCCTCACTAAAATATGTAACATAAAAAAACAACCCCAAAAGCAACTAAATGATAAACATTTAAAGCATCCAGGTTCAGGAGGTGTGTGACAAAATGTTTATTTTATATTTCTTTTTATTGTTTTGCTCAAGTTGCACTTTGCTCTGTGGAACTAGCTTTTAAGTTCACCATAAAACTTCAGTTTGTCACCAATACGATGTTTCAGATGTTATAAAAAGGAGAAGAAAAAAATGTGTGTGAACCTTAATTGAGAAATTATCATGAAATGTTTTGTAAAGCAGATATATGACACTTCCTGTAAAGGTCTGACCATGTGACAGGAAGTACCCCTCTTTACACCTTCGCCCACTTGCCTTTTCCAAGAAGGGAATCGAACTATCACATCTTGTTCCCATGGAAACTGCTTATCATTCTTCCTCTGTGACTGGGGGAATGGCAAAATGTTTTCTGGGTATTGAAGTGATCAGCCCTAGAAAGGCACTGCACAAATTCACTAATCTTGTACACAAATATGTCATACAAAGTGATTTGTGAATCAGATGATTAAATTGCAGAAGTTTAGTCATTTACAAATGTGTTTAGTCATTCCACCTGACCAGTACTAGGAGAAGAACAGCTGCCATTGGGGAATAATAATGGCTTGGACCAGAACATTTGATTATTTTAGTAATATATCTAATTGTAAATGAAAGTTAGCCAGTAACCACCTAGAGGCAGGAGGCAGTTTCCCATCCTGTCCACAGGGATCTGTAAACACTGAAGGGTTAGGACCAATGATGTGATGAATTGGTTGACTGCCAATGAGATGCATGCAAGGTACTGAAGAGACCAGTATATGTCAGTAACACTTTTTCACCACTAGAGGACGATACTTTACAAGAGAAATGGAGCTCCTTATCCAAGGTCTCTATGTCTTCAATTGTTTTTAATTTAACAAATTCTTATTTACACTGACGGCCTACCCCGGCCAAACCAAAACCTGGACTATGCTGGTTCAATTGTGTGCTGCCCAATGGGTCTATCTCTGCCGGGGTTCCTCAACAAGAGACCCACAGGCCAGGTTGCCTTATTTGGCCCCCAAGGTTTTCTGAGCATAAAATTATAAAAAATAAATGGTTTATTTACATTTTTTATAGAGGGCATAAATGACACCAGGAGATCAGCTCCAAGTGATTTTAATTTGAGATGTGTTCCCTATTCCCACGCATAATATAGAGACGTGTTCGTATACAAATTTAAGCAAGGTTTGAAATGATTGTTTTAGTCAAATATATCTTATTTGAGATTCTTCAATTTGAAGTCAAATGGTTTGTAATCATGTTCTGTGCAGATTAGTGATTCTGCGCACTGCTTTGTTCAGATCGATACCCTCACGTGTAGTAGAAACTAGTGTTGTATTTGTCTTTGAAGTGAATGTGGACTCAGTTTCCCATGGTCCTCTAGTCTACACCTCCATTGGAACATTTCCATTGATGGTTTACCCCAGTCTTTTACCCAAAAGGCTCAGACTTTTATGTTTCCATCTACGGGGGCCAGCACCCGTGTCTCACTGGGCCTTTGGCTCCGGGGGACCTGCTCTAATTTGGAGACAACGCAAGGGCCTGGGTATTTTTCAAGTGGCATTTATAATAATGTCTATAACTGTTAACTTTTAACACCTTCTCACAAAGCAACAGTCTTGAGTGATGCTGAGGTCGTTGCAGAGGTTCTGTGCATCACACGTCTTTAGTGTCCCTCCTGATGGAAACACAACACTACAGCTTACATTAACATAAAACGCTGGCGAGCCACTAGTGTGGGAGTAAGTCTCAATGGAAAAGCACCGAAGTGAAGGGCCCGTAGGAGTTGGAGCAGCGAAGTCAGTGTGGTGACCCCTGCTACTGATGATGAGCAACCGAGGATCGTAAGGTTGTGGAAAAATTCATTTACAGACAGCACTACACTATTATGCTGGTGTAGTATTACATAGCTTGACCATTATGTGAATTGTCCAAAGGAAAATTAACATTTTAATAGAGCTCAATGGCAGTTGTGATATTATTAAATGGGATTTATTTTTGCTTTTATTTCAGTGGGTAGTCTAGATTCTACTATAGGACAGATCATTGTGGGATACAGATGAAGAATATGTATGGAAACTTTCAGTAAACTACAAAAAGCTATATTCTGGTTGTTTGTGCATTATACCAAACCCCACGGACAAATCTACAACCCTCATCTCTCAAATTTCTAATGTCTCCTCCTTGGCATTAGACAGAAGACTAGTGGTCAGCACACAGAACACTGCTAAAAATACACCGACCAGATTCAGTTTCCTCTCTGACCATGTTAGTGGTCACAGACCCTCTTACACCTACACACACAAACCCACTGGCACTTGCCCTCTCAGTCACGCAATGTCCAAAGCATAGAAGCAGAACATCTAGAGCAGATCTGCCACCTGGTCTTTCCGACATGCAAAAAAATGTCCTATATGCCCTCTGTTTCTGTGGTCCTCTGACCCTCTCAGTGTAAATATAGCAGGCAGCGATTAGCTGATTATCTCCACGCCACTAAGCTGCTCCAAGTAGCCCAATTACTCTCCTAGAGACAGACAGACGGACAGACGGACAGAATTTACCCTTTTAAGACAGACAGACGTTTTGGCACTGAGGCTGCTCCCATTCTAGTCTGGAGCTCTCAACTGCGATTTGGATTTGATCTAATTGAGACTAACCTGTATGAATAAAGGTTAGATTAGAGACACCTGTGCCAATTCTACTGGTAGTTCCATTGGTGGAATTGGAACTCTGTTCCTCTGTCTGACCTCTAAAAGTGCTTAACTCAGGGTTAAACTCTGTTACTGCAGTAAACCCATTATGGCAGATCAGCTGGTGGGAGACAGAGGCCTGCTGAGAGAAGAGACTCACTGGAGCGATTGGAACTGTACACTGCCAGCCAACAAATCCAGAAAATCACATTGTAGGATTTTTAAGGAATTTATTTGCAAATTATGGTGGAAAATAAGTATTTGGTCAATAACAAAAGTTTATCTCAGTACTTTGTTATATACCCTTTGTTGGCAATGACAGAGGTCAAACGTTTTCTATAAGTCTTCACAAGGTTTTCACACACTGTTGCTGGTATTTTTGCCCATTCCTCCATGCAGATCTCCTCTAGAGCAGTGATGTTTTGGGGCTGTTGCTGGGCAACACGGACTTTCAACTCCCTCCAAAGATTTTCTATGGGGTTGAGATCTGGAGACTGGCTAGGCCACTCCAGGACCTTGAAATGCTTCTCACAAAGCCACTCCTTTGTTGCCCGGGCGGTGTGTTCGGGATCATTGTCATGCTGAAAGACCCAGCCACGTTTCGTCTTCAATGCCCTTGCTGATGGGAGGAGGTTTTCACTCAAAATCTCACGATACATGGCCCCATTCATTCTTTCCTTTACACGGATCAGTCGTCCTGGTCCTTTTGCATAAAAACAGCCCCAAAGCATGATGTTTCCACCCCCATGCTTCACAGTAGGTATGGTGTTCTTTGGATGCAACTCAGCATTCTTTGTCCTCCAAACACGACAAGTTGAGTTTTTACCAAAAAGTTATATTTTGGTTTCATCTGACCATATGACATTCTCCCAATCTTCTTCTGGATCATCCAAATGCTCTCTTGCAAACTTCAGACGGGCCTGGACATGTACTGGCTTAAGCAGGGGGACACGTCTGGCACTGCAGGATTTGAGTCCCTGGCGGCGTAGTGTGTTACTGATGGTAGGCTTTGTTACTTTGGTCCCAGCTCTCTGCAGGTCATTCACTAGGTCCCCCCGTGTGGTTCTGAGATTTTTGCTCACTGTTCTTGTGATCATTTTGACCCCACGTGGTGAGATCTTGCGTGGAGCCCCAGATCGAGGGAGATTATCAGTGATCTTGTATGTCTTCCATTGACAGCTCTTTGGTCTTGGCCATAGTGGAGTTTGGAGTGTGACTGTTTGAGGTTGTGAACAGGTGTCTTTTATACTGATAACAAGTTCAAACAGGTACCATTAATACAGGTAATGAGTGGAGGACAGAGGAGCCTATTAAAGAAGGATTTATAATGGTCTGTGAGAGCCAGAAATCTTGCTTGTTTGTAGGTGACCAAATACTTATTTTCCACCATAATTTGCAAATAAATTCATTAAAAATCCTACAATGTGATTTTCTGAATTCTTTTTCTCATTTTGTCTGTCATAGTTGAAGTGTACATATGATGAAAATTACAGGCCTCTCTCATCTTTTTAAGTGGGAGAACTTGCACAATTTGTGGTTGACTAAATACCTTTTTGCCCCACTGTATATATAGTCAACTTCACAGTGAATGATGGATCTTCTACACTTTTAGTTAGGGTAGAATAATTAGTAGGAGAAAACACAAGCTGTAACATTGCCTTGGAATCAGAGAATTAGTTGTTTTATTGATCAGAGATCAGTGGTTTTATTAGGGTTGATTTTTATTGAGGTTAGTGTTACAGGTAAGACTTTCGCTCCTGGTAGAAGCTGTCCCTAACCACAGATCTAGGATCAGATTATGATACCCCCAACCCCAGACTTAACCATCAAGGGGGATACACCAACACTTGTCCCTGGACCAGTGGAAAGACATTCTACTTCTACTTTACTCCAAATTGCTCAGTTTGGGGATGAGGAGGGATCAGGCCTAACTCCTCTTCTTTGGCCCTCTCTAACCGCAGAGCGGGTCACTCCCTCTCAGACGTTGGGCTCAGGTGTTTTACTTTCTGAACTGGGTGATGGGGGAGGGGACCTTGATGTCCTGGCCCCTTTCCAGCTTCTTCTCACAGTCAATCAGATAGTTGACTCCATCAACCAGCAACTGGACCAGCTCCACCTATACACACGCACCGATACACACAGTTATCAGCGGTCAAGGGGAGTTTAATCTCTAGTCCAGATAGAGATGGTTTACAGTTTCCTTCAGTTATTCATTCATTCATAGAATATCGGTTCTAGTTTTACCTCAGATTTTCCCAGACGGTCGTTGTTGGATATATCAACGGTGTCTCCAGTTGTGGCTGAGTCAACTCCGCCTGTCCCTCTCTTCTGCAGACGCATGTTGTCCAGGATCTTACCAAAGCGAGGGTCCTGCATGGTAAGTACAGAACTTTAATAAATGCTTTGTCTAGGGAAAGAGGGGTCAATGCACAGGGACAATCCAAGCAAAAACTTTGAGGAAAAGGAAAGAGAGAGCGTCTGTGTTACCTTGCTGAGGTTGGGCAGTCTGATGTGCACTCCAGCCCTGAGTCCAGTACCCAGGTTAGAGGGACAGGTCAGGATGTATCCCAGGCGCTCGTTCCACATGAACTCCCAGCCTCTCTCCTGGATCAGCTTCTCCACCTAGAGGATGGGGTGCCACATTAATGATCTACTGTACATGTCCATGTATATTATAGACAAAAGGGTGCTATCTACAACATAAAATGGTTCTTCAGCTATCCTCATAGGATGACCCTTCAAAGAACCCCTTTTGGTTCCAGGTAATACTACCTGGAACCAAAAATGGTTCTACCTGGAACCAAAAAGGGTTCTCCTATGGGGACAGCCGAAGAGCCCTTTTGGAACCCTTTTTTAAGAGTGTACAGACAAGCATCATTACATGTGACATGTAAATGTAAAGTACCTGTTGGAGTCCTCTGCAGAACCTCTCGAACACTCTCTTCATGTTTCCTCCCTTCTCCATGGAGATGACCCTGGTGTGGTCCTCCTCATTGACCCAGATCAAGAAGGTCTTCTCATTGTTGTGCCTGGAGAGAAAGAACACACTCCTAAGAATCTAGAAACATTTGTTGGTTGCATTGATTGTCAACTTCTGTGATCACAGCACACACATGCTGGTTAGAGGATTCTGCTGATGAGAGCCTTGTAGACCCTCCCAGTGGCCCCTGCATCGGGCCATGAAATGCACACGTCAACAAGGGGGGGACAGGCTTGTCAAACAGGAAGTGGTCCTACAGGGGAGAGGAGAGGGAAGGAGGAGGAGGAGGAGAGGGAGGGGAAGAGATAGATAAGGAGGTGGTCACGGAAATGGGAATTCAGGGCTAGGACATTGATGTAATGACACTTTGAGGAGAAGAGGACGAGAGGAGGAGGATGAAGAGTAGTCAGAGGAAGAGACCTTTCCCAATGCCATAATGTTATGGAAACACAGTTCTGCTCTCTACTGGTCTTATCAGATGCCCCTAATCACCGATAGTACGATCTCTACAGCTATTACGATACAAGACAGTGCTACAGGTTTTTAAAGCTACAGGGACAGGGTTGGGCTCTCTACTACTCTGGCCTTACCAGTTTCTTAGTACTAAGTCTCTCTACAGGTAGTGTAGTTTTGGGGACATGGGTTGGCTCTCTACTACTCTGGTCTTACCAGATGCCCCTGGCATCAGGCCAGTCACGGGCCATGAAGGCAGAGGTCAGCAGAGGAGAGACAGGCTTGTCGAACAGGAAATGCTCCTGAGGCAACGTGAGGTTCAGAGGACAAAGGTTAATGAGACTGAAAGTTAAAGATCAAGACTAGTGTAATCTCTCCCAAAGATTACCTCTATTTCCAATCTTAATCTTAGCCGTTAGGATTAAACGCAAAGTCACCCCAGTCTGTCTAGACTGAGTGGATTACCTGGGTAAGACCCTTTTTTCCACTGTGCTAAACTTCCTGAAATCATTGGTAGGCCTACCACTGGGGAATGAAGACAAATGAGTGCAATTAAGAACCATGTCCTCAAATGAGTCGGGTCAAATAAAAGTCATGAAACAATGCTGTCACTACAGTCCAGGTTCCAGTTGCACTATTTCAGCATAATCCTCACAACAATCCCTGCCATTAGCATGGCAATATAAGTAGACATTATCATGGATATGAGGAATCCCATATGCAGTCAGATTATGATAATACATGTATGTACATTTTGGGATAAGAGGCGAAGAGACAGACAAAGAGGAAGAGAGAGAGGGGGATGCAGAGAGAGCGAGAGAGAGAGAGAGATACAGACGGATGACAGACAGTCCCACAGACAGAAAGATAGATAGGTAGATTAAATAGATAGATCGACAGATAGATAGATGTCCTCTGAGTGTCTCACATCAATAAGCTGCTGCTGCTCCTTCTCCGTCATGTCTCCCAGGCTGTAGTAACGTCCGGCCAGATCACCCTTCAGGCCGGCCAGGGCCTGGACGGTCACACGCTCTACCTCACGGCGCTCCGAGCGGGAGCAGCACGGGGGCAGGCTCAGACCACGGATACTACGGCCTGTACGCACGCGAGACGACAGAACGTATTTCTCATCAAACACACCGTTGGTGATCTGAGGAGAAGGAGGTTTATCAGTAAATCGGAGAATAATGGACTATCTCATGTAGTGTGTAGAGGTTACTGGAGGTGTGTGTGTGTTACCTTGGACGCATCCAGATCAGTGGGGTGTTTCATTGTTTTGGGGTCGTAGCCATTGTGTCGGTCTTTGATGACGGGGTCAAATATATCAGCAAACACCTGCAGAGGACAGGATGAACAGTTAACCAAAAGGAGATACCTCCTTCAAAATATAGAAAAACACACACAAACTCAAGCACACATACAGTACCTCATAGCTCTCCTCGTCCCCAGCCACCATGCCAACAGTCTTAATGAACGGGTGGCCAGGGTTGTCCACTCCGGTCTGGATGCACTGGTCCAGGCTCCAGTTGTTAGGGGTCACCTTGTCTCTCAGCTTACCGTAGATAGCAGGGGTCAGGGAGTGCGCCATGCAGTTATTGTGCCTCCTCAGGTCAGGATAGTCAGCGCTGGGGATGATGGGAAAAGTAGTTTTCATTCAAAACATAGAGATTCCAAATTAATTATCCGTCTGTATAGGATGTGAACTGTGAAGGACATTTCAAATAGGGTTTGATTATGGACACACCCCTTGCCAAGAGGGCTGCGGTTTTAGATGTAATGTGTATGTCGTTTTTTTGGACAGGTACATATTAATTGGTTGCTTGATTGATTGAGACAAGTAGAGGAAGTTATTTTAGAGTGCTGGTGATCTGTCTAATCTATGGCTCAAGCCTTAGTTCCTGATCTGGTCTCCCCCTGGCTCCTGTCCCTGTGTGTGTGTGTGTGTGTGTGTGTGTGTGTGTGTGTGTGTGTGTGTGTGTGTGTGTGTGTGTGTGTGTGTGTGTGTGTGTGTGTGTGTGTGTGTGTGTGTGTCAGAAAGGGCGTGAAGGAGGTGACTGGCAACACTTGTATCTACTAAGGATTCATTCCCCGCCCCCCTACCTTAGACTTACATTTGGACTGCACACTGGGTGTCAGATTATAGTTGTTCCTAATTCAATAGATGCAGCTATCCTAGGCCCAACACCTGTATTCCAAAAGAATTATCCGTCTGTGTCACACCCTGACCATAGTTTATTTGTATGTTTCTATGTTTTGGTTGGTCAGGGTGTGATCTGAGTGGGCATTCTATGTTGGATGTCTTGTTTGTCTATTTCTATGTCTGGCCTGATATGGTTCTCAATCAGAGGCAGGTGTTAGTCATTGTCTCTGATTGGGAACCATATTTAGGTAGCCTGGGTTTCACTGTGTGTTTGTGGGTGATTGTTCCTGTCTCTGTGTTTTGCACCAGATAGGGCTGTTTTCGTACGTTTGTTAGTTTCATCGTGTATAGTTTCCTTATTAAATAAAATGAATCACAACTACACTGCATTTTGGTCCGCTCCTCCTTCCCACAACGAGAGCCGTGACAGTCTGTATAGGATGGCCGTCCACAGTCCATTAGAGGCCATGTTGTTTGTAGTCCTACCTGGGTGGATAGAGCTTCCTCCTCTCCTCAGCGGACAGGATGTTGCTGTCGGTCATCAGGTAGCCGGTTGCCATGGTGCCTACTCCCAGGCTGGCCAACAGCACGGCCGTGTTACGGCCGGACATCATTCTTGTGAAGGAGGTCGCCATCTTGGGCAGTTCAGAGGTCAGAATCAGGTCAACTGGGGGAGAGAGAGAGAAATTAGGGAAGTACACATTTCAAAGGTTTTACTTCTTAAAAATTATTAAATATGTATTTATCTATGCATTAGTTTCTTTGTGTGTATGTCCTTCTCATCAGGTGAGCTGTGGGAAGAATCTCCTCCTACAGAACAATACACTTCCTACCTTTAACCCATTGGCCACTACCTTTTGTCTATGAAATACAGACTGTGGATGCTGCAGCTCAAACTTACTCCATGTCCTCAGTTGAGTTACAATGCACTTCCAGTTGGTTGATTGTACTGTATTGTATTTTTAAATGTTTTATATCTTATAGAGTAGATGTAGGTCGTTGATAACGAGCTTACAGTATGAGACGGGAGTATCAGCAGATGGCTGATTAAGCTCAGTCTCCTAAACTGGCCTCACAGGATGGCCTCTTAGCAAGCACAATCTGGCCGCCACCATCAAGGAGGTGTAGGTAGGATGAAGTTGCCCGTATACACTGATCTTAGGTCACCAAGATAAAATTACATTTGGTTTTGCCCCTGCCCGAACAACTTATTCCTCTCAGTATGTCCTGTGACTAAAATCTAAATGTGAAAGCTTGTCCTTCACCACAGTGCAGAGGACAGAGAGAGAGGGAAAGCTGTCTTAAAATAGAGAGGTCTACTGTATTTAGGTCTGTAGAGGTCTAGTAGAGGTCTATTCACTAATCCCTGTCAGAGCGGAAACAAAAGCTGGGATTGACTTCCTGTCTTGATTATCATTCTACACATCTATTCCATCATGATCTGCAGTCGTCAGTTGACTTAGTCCATGCGATTGTTCTTCATTAAGAATACAGGAAGAGTACTATTCCATCAGATCATCAGTTGGCTGCAAAGCTAATGATCCACCCTCTCTGCTCTATGATCCATATCAAGGAAAATTACATGCATATCTGTGTCTGAACACAAGGTAACATCTCTGGGTCATTTAAACTCTATTGACATCAAAGTTGTGGCTGTGTTTTCCTTGATACAGCATGACTAGAACACACTAGATGGCTGAGGAGTCAGAATGGAGGAGGCTGTCAGCACTGCAAATAAATGATTATTTATAGAAATCTGGAGGAGAGAAACAGTGCCAGATGGGTCTAATGCCAAGACCGCTCTTTCTGGAATCAAAACACCACAGGCCTCGTGTTCTGTTCTGCTCTGACATTCTGAACCAGCCACAGTCTCTCGAGACAGGACACAGGCCAAGACAAAGACAGTGGGATGGGAAAGGAGAAAAGAGAGAGAGAGACGCGCACACACACACACACAGCGAGAAAGAGATACAGAGAGTTATAGAGACAGAGAAAGAGATCGAGAGATAAGTGAGAGACAGAAAGAGAGAGATAAGGGAGAGACAGAAAGAGAGAGATGAGGGAGAGACAGAAAGAGAGAGATGAGGGAGAGACAGAAAGAGAGAGATGTGAGAGACAGAAAGAGAGAGATGAGGGAGAGACAGAAAGAGAGAGATAAGGGAGAGACAGAAAGAGAGAGATGAGGGAGAGACAGAAAGAGAGAGATGAGGGAGAGACAGAAAGAGAGAGATGAGGGAGAGACAGAAAGAGAGAGATGAGGGAGAGACAGAAAGAGAGAGATGAGGGAGAGACAGAAAGAGAGAGATGAGGGAGAGACAGAAAGAGAGAGATGAGGGAGAGATGGAAAATAAGAGGTGAACACAGAGATGTAGAAAGAGAAAGCGGGGCTACATCCCTGACAGCAAAGACCAGTGAATCAGTGATAAGGTTATGACAGAAACAGCAACTTTCTGGTATGACAGGCCTATATGGTGGTTTATAAAGGCAGCCATCAGTCAGTCACATTGGATTGTAATGCTTTAAAGCCAGGATTACTACAGATCTAGGATCAGTTTATTATCCTCCCCCAATTCTAATCATCAGGGGGAGAAACGTAAAACTGACCTTAGATCAGTGTCGAGAAGCAACTTTCATCCCTACTAGCCATACGGAGAGGAGTGTTAACACTGTCACACTTAATTGAATTAATTGTATTTTTTTTCTTCCGGGATGGGGGAGGGGGGGGACTGTGGGAGGGGTCTCGAATGGTTGAGGGACAGCTATTGGGGAACTGTGGGTGGATCTTGGAGGGTTCGGGTTTTACAAGATTGTGATCATGAAAAGGGAAACTATGACATATATTTTATATCACCATCATGCACACGCACCCTCACACATAAGGATGGCTCTGTTGCGGAAAGACTGGTACATGTTTCATAGTGTCCTGATGCAGTATTGTTTGTTCTTCATGTTCTAATACTTTTGTGTTACCCCTTCCTTGTGTTTTTTTTTGTAAAAAATAATTGTACAAAAAACAACAACAAAAAACAACAAAAACACTGCTTGAGTGTTTAATATGTGGGGATGTAGTTATCAGACATAATACTACTTCTTTGTAAAGCTCTCATAATGATGCATGAAGCAGTTACTGACAGTTAATAATCTATAGAAGGATTAAGTATCACTATGAACATGCTCTGCTGTCCTTTAGAACATCAGACTAGACCAGGGCTCTCCAACCCTGTTCCTGGAGAGCTGTCATCCTGTAGGTTTTCACTCCAACCCTGTCCCTGGAGAGCTGTCATCCTGGAGGTTTTCACTCCAACCCTGTTCCTGGAGAGCTGTCATCCTGTAGGTTTTCACTCCAACCCTGTTCCTGGAGAGCTGCCTACCATCCTGTAGGTTTTCACTCCAACCCTGTTCCTGGAGAGCTGCCTACCATCCTGTAGGTTTTCGCTCCAACCCTGTTCCTGGAGAGCTGCCTACCATCCTGAAGGTTTTCACTCCAACCCTGTTCCTGGAGAGCTGCCTACCATCCTGTAGGTTTTCACTCCAACCCTGTTCTTGGAGAGCTGCCTACCATCCTGTAGGTTTTCACTCCAACCCTGTTCCTGGAGAGCTGCCTACCATCCTGTAGGTTTTCGCTCCAACCCTGTTCCTGGAGAGCTGTCATCCTGGAGGTTTTTGCTCCAACCCTGTTCCTGGAGAGCTGCCTACCATCCTGTAGGTTTTCGCTCCAACCCTGTTCCTGGAGAGCTGCCTACCATCCTGTAGGTTTTCGCTCCAACCCTGTTCCTGGAGACCTGCCTACCATCCTGTAGGTTTTCACTCCAACCCTGTTCCTGGAGAGCTGTCATCCTGTAGGTTTTCGCTCCAACCCTGTTCCTGGAGAGCTGTCATCCTGTAGGTTTTTGCTCCAACCCTGTTCCTGGAGAGCTGCCTACCATCCTGTAGGTTTTCGCTCCAACCCTGTTCCTGGAGAGCTGCCTACCATCCTGTAGGTTTTCGCTCCAACCCTGTTCCTGGAGAGCTGTCATCCTGTAGTTTTTCGCTCCAACCCTGTTCCTGGAGAGCTGTAATCCTGTAGGTTTTCACTCCAACCCTGTTCCTGGAGAGCTGCCTACCATCCTGTAGGTTTTCGCTCCAACCCTGTTCCTGGAGAGCTGCCTACCATCCTGTAGGTTTTCGCTCCAACCCTGTTCCTGGAGAGCTGCCTACCATCCTGTAGGTTTTTGCTCCAACCCTGTTCCTGGAGAGCAATCAAGCTGTAGGTTTTCGCTCCAACCCTGTTCCTGGAGAGCTATCATCCTGTAGGTTTTCACTCCAACCCTGTTCCTGGAGAGCTACCTACCATCCTGTAGGTTTCCACTCCAACCCTGTTCCTGGAGAGCTATCAAGTTGTAGGTTTTCACTCCAACCCTGTTCCTGGAGAGCTACCTACCATTCTAAGGTTTTCATTCCAACTCTAATCTAGCGCACTTGATTCTAATAATTAGCTGGTTGATAAAATGAATAAAGTTAGTTACAACTGGGGTTGGAGTGAAAACCTACAGGAGGGTATCTCTCCAGGAACAGGGTTGAAGTGAAAACCAACAGGAGGGTAGTTCTCCAGGAACAGGGTTGGAGTGAAAACCAACAGGAGGGTAGTTCTCCAGGAACAGGGTTGGAGTGAAAACCAACAGGAGGGTAGTTCTCCAGGAACAGGGTTGGAGCGAAAACCTACAGGATGACAGCTCTCCAGGAACAGGGTTGGAGTGAAAACCTACAGGAGGATAGCTCTCCAGGAACAGAGTTGGAGCGAAAACCTACAGGATAGCTCTCCAGGAACAGGGTTGGAGAGCCCTGGTCTAGACTATGTAGACCCGTCTACATTTCAACACCAAAAGGCTCCTGTTCTGTTCATCAAATATCATGTCAGTCTTACAATGATAGTGACTACATCAGCAAAATCTTATTAAAATATGCAGAAGGAAACATTAACTTCAAATCCATCTGTAGTTATCAAGGTGGGAGGGAGGGGCTCTCACCAAAGTCATTTAGATTTGAACAACTACTTGGCTTCACCTACCATTTTAAAATGTATCAAGTATCTAGTTTGTTAATATCCCCCCTTCCAGAATGAATGAGAAATAGAGGAGAGCTATAGAGAGAGGAATCATAGAGAGTACAGTACCTGTTTCACTGCCGGTGTCCCTCCCTGCTATAGAATCCTCTTTCAGGAGTCTTTCTCTATTTCTCATCCCACACTCCGCCCACTAATGTGGGATTAGGACCTGTGCTTTAAACCAATTAAAAATTCAGAATTGACGCTGTGGGCCAATGGGGAGATAAGAACCTGTGCTGCTGACCAATCGTATTTTTATTCCTCGTGCAACACCTTGGACGGTCCTTGCTCTGCTGTCTGTCTTGACCTTGTTCTTTCCTTAATCTTTACTAGAGGTAACCCCCGCTCCCACACACACAATGAAAATTGTATTTCCATTGTGAATTCATGAAACATATATTGACAGGCTGTATCATATAATTTTATCACGTCAGTGCATCTGTTAGATACTAATGCATATCACATATAACATAATTTGATCAATTAGAGGCACGTGTGAAAGTGAAACCATTGTTGAGATAGGCTACTATAAAAGACAGAGATAATGGGAAGTCGAATGAGAGATCTAAATATGATTTTTATTTGTCAAATGCACCGAATACAACAGGTGTAGTAGACCTTACTGTGAAGTGTAGTAGACCTTACCGTGAAGTGTAGTAGACCTTACCGTGGAGTGTAGTAGACCTTACCATGAAGTGTAGTAGACCTTACTGTGGAGTGTAGTAGACCTTGCCGTGAAGTGTAGCAGACCTTACCGAGAAGTGTAGTAGACCTTACCGTGAAGTGTAGTAGACCGTACCGTGGAGTGTAGTAGACCTTACCATGAAGTGTAGTAGACCTTACTGTGGAGTGTAGTAGACCTTGCCGTGAAGTGTAGCAGACCTTACCGTGAAGTGTAGTAGACCTTACCGTGGAGTGTAGTAGACCTTACTGTGAAGTGTAGTATACCTTACCGTGAAGTGTAGTAGACCTTACCGTGAAGTGTAGTAGACCTTACCGTGAAGTGTAGTAGACCTTACCGTGAAGTGTAGTAGACCTTGCCGTGAAGTGTAGTAGACCTTACCGTGAAGTGTAGTAGACCTTACCGTGAAGTGTAGTAGACCTTACCGTGGAGTGTAGTAGACCTTACCGTGAAGTGTAGTAGACCTTACCGTGAAGTGTAGTAGACCTTGCCGTGAAGTGTAGTAGACCGTACCGTGAAGTGTAGTAGACCTTACCCTGAAGTGTAGTAGACCTTACCGTGAAGTGTAGTAGACCTTACCGTGAAGTGTAGTAGACCTTACCGTGGAGTGTAGTAGACCTTACCATGAAGTGTAGTAGACCTTGCCGTGAAGTGTAGTAGACCTTGCCATGAAGTGTAGTAGACCTTACCGTGAAGTGTAGTAGACCTTGCCGTGAAGTGTAGTAGACCTTACCGTGAAGTGTAGTAGACCTTACCGTGAAGTGTAGTAGACCTTACCGTGGAGTGTAGTAGACCTTACCGTGAAGTGTAGTAGACCTTACCGTGAAATGCAGATGGCTATTCATGCTCTGTTGGAAGACCCTGCGTTTTGCAGAGTGTGTTTTTAGAGACAGGTGGGACTTTTGCAGAAAGTACAGACTGGCTCATCAGATATAGATTAACAAAACACATTTCATTAGATTTTTGCTAGTATTTAAGACCTCCATTAAAAAGGCAAACACATGCCATTCCGGTGCACATCTGTCACGCCTTGGTCTTAGTATTTTGTGTTTTAGTTAATTAGTTGGTCAGGCCAGGGTGTGACATGGGTTTATGTTATTGTGTTGTCCTATTGGGGTTTTTGTAGGCATTGGGATTGTGGTTGATTAGGGGTGTGTTTAGTTTAGGTTTGGCTGCCTGAGGCGGTTCTCAATCAGAGTCAGGTGATTCTTGTTGTCTCTGATGGGGAACCGTATTTAGGTAGCCTGGGTTTCACTGTGTATTTCGTGGGTGATTGTTCCTGTCTCTGTGTAGTGTTCACCAGATAGGCTGTAATAGATTTCACGTTCCGTTTGTTGTTTTTTTGTATTTATTAGTTATTTCATGTATCGTTCTGTTTTTCTTCATTAAAGACATGAGTAACCACCACGCTGCATTTCGGTCCGACTCTCATTCAACAAACGAAGAACGTCGTTACAACATCTAAGTGCTATACACCATCAGGTTTTGGCAATGGATACTTTTCAGCGGGAGTTTGCCGATCAGCATCTCACAGGTCTTGATGAGCCTGTGGTTTTATATTCACACATTCGGACATTCAACAGACATTCAACAAACATTCATCAGACATTCAACAGACATTCGCCAAAAGCCATTAAGAAATGTAAAAATCAATAACTAATTCACTTTTTGTCAGAGAATGATCAAACTAGATATGATTTCTTCTATAAAAGTCTAGCATATTTTTACAACCTTTGTTTTGAGTAGAAATTCCAGTTGGAAATACATAAAATATATAAAATGGAATTTAAAGCAGTATAAATCATTAACTAATTCACAGTTTGTCAAAGAAGCATCAAACTAAGTAAATGTATTCTAGAAATGTCTAGCATACTTTTACAACCTTTATTTTGAGGAAATATTCCAGTTTTGACTTGATAGAAATACATAAAATCTATCAAAAGCCATTTTAAACAGTATAAATCAGTAACTAATTCACTGTTTGTCACAGAAACATCAAACTAGATATGATTTATTCTAGAAATGTCTAGCATACTTTTACAACTTTTGTTTTGAGTAAAAAAATCCAGTTTTGATTTGATAGAGGGCATGTAGTCCGTCTAAAGGGTGTGTGGTCAAAGTTCTAACCATTCTGGTATACCCTATTAGAAGGGGCCTGGCATAAACTTCTGCATCTTCAGTCATTTTAAAATAGATAACTGGAATAAACTACGGGATGAAGGGGTCAGGCCTGACTAACAAAGACAGGTGGATGGACCAAGAGGATCAACATGGACATTCCACAGGGCCACAGAAGGTACAGAAGGTCACAGTGGAAATAAGGAAAACTAAGATTGAACCATAACATAGACTACCGTTCAAAAGTTTGGGGTCACTTCGAAATGTTATTGTTTTCAACAGTGAAAAGGCCACTCCGGGATGTTGGCCTTCTAGGCAGAATTGCAAAGAAAACGCCATATCTCAGCCTGGCCAATAAAAATAAAAGATTAAGATGGGCAAATGAACAGACACTAGACAGAGATTTGGCTTTTTCTTTGAAACTCTACCTAAAAGGCCAGCATCCCGGAGTCGTCTCTTCACTGTTGACGTTGAGACTGGTGTTTTGGGGGTACTCTATTTAATGAAGCTGCCAGTTGAGGACTTGTGAAGCGTCTGTTTCTCAAACTAGACACTCTCATGTACTTGTCCTCTTGCTCAGTTATGCACCGGGGCCTCCAACTCCTCTTTCTATTCCGGTTAAAGCCAGTTTGCGCTGTTCTGTGAAGGCAGTAGTACACAGCATTGTATGAGATCTTCAGTTTCTTGGCAATTTCTCGTATGGAATAGCCTTCATTTCTCAGAACAAAAATAGACTGATGAATTTCAGAAAAAAAGTTATTTGTTTCTGGCCATTTTGAGCCTGTAATCAAACACACAAATGCTGATGCTCCAGATACTCAACTAGTCTAAAGAAGGCCAGTTTTATTGCTTCTTTAATCAGGACAACAGTTTTCAGCTGTGCTAACATAATTGCAAAATTATCAATTAGCCTTTTAAAATTATAAACTTTGATTCGCTAACAAAACATGCCATTGGAACACAGGAGTGATGGTTGCTGATAATGGGCCCCTGTACACCTATGTAGATATTCCATTAAAAATCTGCCGTTTCCAGCTACAATAGTAATTTATAACGTTAACAATGTTTACACTGTATTTGATGTTATTTTAATGGACCAAATTGTGCTTATCTTTCAAAAACAAGGAAATTGACCGTAAACTTTTGAATGTTAGTGTAAATTAGCATGGGTATTGAAAGATAACAGTTGGTGGATAACACAAAAAAAGCACTAATTTAAGAAGTGGACGGTACATGTTTTGTTTTTTGGCTGAATGTATACATTATGATTTGCCTCTGAACTGTATGTGCACCCTTCTGCAATCTACTGGCACTGACCATTAAAAACTAGGACTTCAACCAGGCTGTCCCTATGCTATTTGCTCTCTTTCTCTCTTAAACTGCTAGCACAAAGTCTACGTGAAAATGTGGTTTTTCAGAAAAGATCATGAAAAAAAAATAAACTGGCTCAAATCAGCTCTACATAATTCAGCAGGGAGGTGAGCAACTACCACACATTATACTCATTATACCAGTGTAGAAACTACGTAATACCTACATATGGAAATACCTACATAGGTATTACCATATCCCTTTCAATTCACATTACTTGCAGAAATAACTATTTGCAAACCTTGTAAAACGTCCAGAAAGACAGTGGTCTTAGAAGGGTATTTATACTTTAAAATACATATTTTATGTGAATGGATGTAGATAAAAAAATTCTGCCAGTGTTTTAATGTCCTATTTTCATATTTTTTCTTTACCTCCAACTCTATATATCTGAGTGAGCCTATGAGGACCTTGGGGATAAGATTTACCATTATACCCATTGATCAAATGTATGTGTCACGCCCTGACCTTGGAGATCCTTTTTATGTCTCTATTTTGGTTTGGTCAGGGTGTGAGTTGGGGTGGGCATTTCTATGTTTTGTGTTTCTATGATTTTCTATCTCTATGTTTTGTCCGGGTATGGTTCTCAATCAGGGACAGCTATCTATTGTTGTCTCTGATTGGGAACCATACTTAGGTACCCTTTTTCCCACCTGTGTTTGTGGGAAGTTGATTTTGTTTAGGGCACATAGCCTTTGAGCTTCACAGTTTGGTTTTGTAGTGTTTATTGTTTTGTTTGGCGTCATATTGAGTTAATAAAGAAAATGTACGCTCACCCCGCTGCACCTCGGTCCACTACTTTCAACAGCCGTGACAGTATGACAGCCAGAGACTGTTTGAAGGGTGTTGTTTATCTACACTCAGTTGACACTTTATTATGTTCACCACACTATTCACTAAAATAAATTGCTCCTACGTACACCAAGTCCTGTGGTCTTGCCTTGCTAGACACTAAAGCATGCAGAGAAGTATTCAGGTATTCTGTTACTGTTTGTTTGAACTTTAGAATGTGCAAAATGACAGTACATTTTGTGATGGTCATTTGTAACTCAAAAGTTCCAAAACTTGTACTGACAGTAAACTCCAACTGGACTTAAAAACTTTAACCGTCAAATAAAATCAAACCAAATTTAGCAGATGTTAATGCCAGTGTAGCGAAATGCTTGTGCTTCTAGTTCCGACCATGCAGTAATATCTAACAAGTAATCTAACAACTTCACAACAGCTACTTTTTACACACAAGTGTAAAGGAATGACTAAGAATATGTACATGAAAATATATGGATGAGCGATGGCCGAACGGCATAGGCAAGATGCAGTAGATGGTATAGAGTACAGTATATACATATGAGATGAGTAATATAGGGTATGCAAACATATAAATTGGCATTGTTTAAAGTGACTAGTGATACATTTATTACAACCTATTTTAATTATTAAAGTGGCTAGAGATGAGCCAGTATGTTGGCAGCAGCCACTCAATGTTAGTGATGGCTGTTTAACAGTCTAATGGCCTTCAGATAGAAGCTGTTTTTCAGTCTCTCTGTCCCAGCTTTGTTGCACCTGTACTGACCTTGCCTTCTGGATGATAGCGGTATGAACAGGCAGTGGCTCGGGTGGTTGTTGTCCTTGATGATCTTTTAGGCCTTCCTGTGACATCGGGTGGTGTAGGTGTCCTGGAGGGCAGGTAGTTTGCCCCCGGTGATGCGTTGTGCAGACCTCACTACCCTCTGGAGAGCCTTACGGTTGTGGGCGGAGCAGTTGCCGTACCAGGCGGTTATACAGCTCTTCAGGATGCTCTCGATTGTGCATCTGTAAAAGTTTTTGAGTGTTTTAGGTGACAAGCCAAATTTCTTCAGCCTCCTGAGGTTGAAGAGACGCTGCTGCGCCTTCTTCACGACGCTGTCTGTGTGGGTGGACCATTTCAGTTTGTCCATGATGTGTACACCGAGGAACAAAACTTTCCACCTTCTCCACTACTGTCCCGTCGATGTTGATAGGGGGCTGCTCCCTCTGTTGTTTCCTGAAGTCCACGATCATCTCCTTTGTTTTGGTGACATTGAGTGTGAGGTTATTTTCCTGACACCACACTCAGAGGGCCCTCACCTCCTCGCTGTAGGCGCAGTGTATCTCCTTTCCCAGTTTCATCAACAGTTTTGAATTCACGCTGTTCCAGATGCAAAGGGGGTTGTACATTATAAAGTGACCACTGTATCTATAGACTTTCCAGAATGTGTCCAGTCATTGAATTAGTTACTGATTTCTTCATCTTTAAATGCAATATTTGAGATTTTATGTATTTCTATCAAATCAAAACTGGAATTTCTAATCAAAGCAAAGATTGTAAAAGTATACTTGACATTTATAGAATAAATCATATCTAGTTTGATGTTTCTGTGACAAATAGTGAATTAGTTATTGATTTATACAGCTTTAAATGGCATTTGATAGATTTGTATTTCTTTCTATAAAATCAAAACTGGAATTTTTTCCTCAAAATAAAGGTTGTAAGAGTATGCTAGACATTTATAGAATAAATCATATCTAGTTTGATCATTCTGTGACAAATGGTGAATAAGTTATTGATTTTTACATTTTGAAATGGCATTTGGAGAATGTCTGTTGAATTTCTGATGAATGTCTGTTGAATGTCCGAATGTGTGAATATAAAACCAACTTTACTTCGGTATCGTCAGCTAAATGAACAGTAGTAACACATTCAATTTCCATACACCATCACACAACATGTTGATGTCAAGAGGGGTTTCTTATTTATGATGCCATCAATGGGTTCCCAAATATGATCTGAATAGACGGCACCCACATCGCCATAAAGGCACCGTCCCAAAACGAGTTTAACTTTGTGAACAGAAAAGGATTCCACTCCTAATATGTAGGTGATAGGTTATGTGATGCGCAAAAGGTGACCAGGTGGAACGCACAACTCTTCTTTGTGCCTTTTTCCCCCACCTTTATTTAACCTAGGCAAGTTGAGAACATATCCTCATTTACAATTGCGACCTGGCAAAGCAGTTCAAACAAACATACAGTCAGGAATAATTTTTCCTTTATTCAACTAGGCAAGTGAGTTAAGAACTAATTCTTATTTTCAATGACAGCCTAGGAACAGTGGGTTAACTGCTTGTTCAGGGGCAGAAGGACAGGTTTATGCCTGCTCGGGGGTTTGAACTTCCAACCTTGCAGTAACTAGTCCAATGCTCTAACCACTAGGCTACCCTGCCGCTACTTGATGATTGTGAGTGTTGCAACATTTGAAGTATATTTGCCATTGCTGAAGCATCTTGAATTGTCCTCAAGGTCATCTCTTTGAAGCTATGTTTTTATTTCTAATGGGAAAGCCACAACTGAGCGAGACAAATAGAACATTTTTGTTGTACCTAATCTCTGACACCAACACCTATTTCAGTCTCGGAAAAGTTTATTTTCTTCCTCTCTTTTTTTGGTTAAGCCATTGTATTTCCTGGTACGGCATTGTATATTCCACACGGGCTTTAAAGGGATTGTTTGGACCATACGGTTAATTAGATTAATGAGAAATGCAAATAGCCAAGGTCGTGCACGGGCACTGAGGCTGAGAACCAATGGTATTTATCAATTGTGTGCATTATATCATACTTTTTTTTATGCCTACGAACATTCTAAATTCCGTTCGTATGTAGTATTTTAGAATAGTTTCTGTGCAATATTGACCAATTGAGACCAAATTGAGGCCATTAATGGTCAAAATCATCCCTTTAATAAAGCCCGCGCGGAATATACAACGCTGTACCATGAAATACAACATCGCAACCAAAAAAACTACAAGACAGAAATATGTGCTGGTGTCAGAGATTGAGTACAACCAATATGTTTTATTTGGCTATCTCAGTTGTGGCTTGACCAGTAAAAATAAAACCACCTCTACAAAGAGAGGACTATTAGGACAATTCAAGGTGCTTTAACAATGTCAAATATGCTTAAAATTAGTAGGCAACACTCACAAATCACAAATAAGCTATCCATCCTCAACAGCTCCCTCCTGTAGGCGTATAGGCGAACATTGCTGTTCTGCAGAATTAACGAGTAATGCATTCCACCTTTCCTCCACATTCAGCAGCGTCTTTGCACATCACAACCTATTACTTGCAGATTAAGAGCGGAACCTTTTCTGTTCACATAGTTAAAATCATTTTGGGATGGTTCTTTTGTGACTATGTGTGTGCTGTCTATTGCTCCGTTCATATTTGGGAACCCATTGATGGCATCATGGCAAAGAAATCCCTCTCGATTTCAACCTGTTGTGCGATGATGTATGGAAATTGCATGCGTTACTGTTCGTTTTGCTGATGTTTGCATCCAAAACATTGTCTCATCAAGGGCTGTGAGATGTAGGCAAGGTCCCATTGAAAAGTGCCCTTTGCCAAAAAAACAGGGTGGACAGCACTTGGATGTGAACAGGATTGGCCAGCCCGGTCTCATAGACTAGACATAACATAGTACAAGCAAATCCGGGAGTCAGACACTCAAATTAGTATGTTTCAGTATATTATGTTTGTTATGGTTACATGAGACAGAATTTTACTTCAGGCAAAACAAAATTGCTGTGGCAGATGGATGGGCATATAATGCAAATTTCTAGCAACCCAAAGGTTGCGAGGTTAAATCTCATCACAGACAACATTAGCATTTTAGCTAATTGGCAACTTTTCAACTCCTTACTACTTCTTAGCTACTTTGTAACTACTTATTATGTTAGCTAACCCTTCCCCTAACCTTAACCCTTTTAGCTAACCATTCCCCTAATCCTAAACCTTTAACCTAATTCCTAAATTTAACCCTAACCTTTATCCCTAACCCATAGCCTAGCTAATGTTAGCCAGCTAGCTAGAATTCATAACATATCATATATTTTGCAAATTCGTAACATATAGTAAGTTTTTCAAGTTCGTAACATATACTGAACAAAAATATAAATGCAGCAATTTCAACGATTTTACTGAGTTACATAAGTAAATCTGTCAATTTAAATAAATAAATTATACCCAAATTTATGGATTTAACATGACTGGGCAGTGATGCAACCATGGGTGGGTCAGGAAAACCATAGGCCCACCCACTTTGGAGCCAGGCCCAACCACTGGGGAGCCAGGCCCAACCACTGGGGAGCCAGGCCCAACCACTGGGGAGCCAGGCCCAACCACTGGGGAGCCAGACCCAGCCAATCAGAATGAGTTTTTCCACACAAAGGGCTTTATTACAGACAAAAATACTCCTCAGTTTCATCAGCTATCCGGGTGGCTGGTGACGATCCCTCAGGTGAAGAAGCCGGATGTGGAGGTCCTGGGCTGGTGTAGTTACACATGGTCTGTGGTTATGAGGCCGGTTTGGCGTACTGCCATATTCACTAAAATGACATTGGCTTATGGTAGAGAAATTAACATGAAATGATCTGGCAACAGCTATGGTGGACATTCCTGCAGTCATCATGACAATTGCACGCTCCCTGAAGACTTGAGGCATCTGTGGCATTGTGTTGTGTGACAAAACTGCACATTTTAGAGTGGCCTTTTATTGTCCCGAGCACAAGGTGCACCTTTGTGTAATGATCATTCTGTTTAATCATCTTGATATGCTACACCTGTCAGGTGGATGGATTATCTTGACAAAGGCTAAAATGCTCACTAACAGGGATGTAAGCAAATATGTGCCCAACATTTAAGAGGAATAAGCTTTTTGTGTGTATGGAACATTTCTGGGATCTTTTATTTCATCTCATGAATCATGGGACCAACACTTTACAAGTTGGGTTTATTTTTTTGTTCAGTATAAATGGAGTGACTCAGATTTACCTATAGAATAATGAAAAATGCTCTGAGACCAGTTGGAATGGTAGATATTAAGCAAAGATCCTATAGGATTTGTTTTGGGAAACAGTATCTAATGAGCCAATCTATACCTTCTGTAGAAAAAAATCCATCTGTCTCAACCTCAACCTTCCATCTGTCTCAACCCCGTTTTTAAAATAGTATCTCAACGGTTTCACTTTCACATGTGCCTCTAATTTAACAAATTATTGTACTTTATTGATTATCGTAACAAATTGATTGATATGGCAAAACTATAAAGCATGTTAAGATATGCTGCATGAATTCACAATCGAAATACAATGACATCGAGAAATTATTTAATTAATCACAATTTCACAAATGTTCAACATTTATTTTCCCCAAGCAGTTCGCTTATTCCATAACTTGGCACTGTGCGTATGCATGGTCATGGCTGTGCGTACGTTTACGCACACTAATAAGAACAGTTCATACTGATACATCTCAAACTTTGCGTGGAAATGATCCCATGCATGGAAATATGTACATTCTAAAAGGAAATGCATGGAAAAATACTGCGGTAAAACATCAGGTTTCATAACATAGTATATGGTCATGTATAAAAGCAGGGCTATAGAATGTATCAGGATGTGAGAAAGATTCCTGCCATTCAGGACTGTAGAAACACGAAGCAGTCTGAAAGGTGGTTCTGTTACTGCTCTCAGCCAATAAGCTTCACAACAAACAAATGATCTGAAGAACAACACTGTAAGGAAAAAAACATTTACCTCTTTAATAATAAAAAAGTTAAAATGTATTAATTATTGTGAATATCTGGATTATAGACACATACCCTTTAAAATTGTACATAGCACAGAGCACAAACGTTGAGTGTACAAAACATTAGAAACACCTTCCTAGTATTGAGTTGCACCCCATTCTGTGTTGTAAGATCCCCAATGCACTGCCACTGAGCTTGTATCCTTCAGATATAAAGGACTATGTAATCAGTTCAATAAAATAGGTATGGTATCAAAATATATCAGCCTAACTTCAGTGTATGATTGTGTTATGCTATACACTGAGTGTATAAAACATTGTACCCCTTTTCCCCTTCAAAACAGCCTCAAACCTTAGGGACATGGACTGTATAAGGTGTCGAAAGCGTTCCACATGGATGCTGGCACATGTTCACTCCAATGCTTCCCACAGTTGTGTCAAGTTGTGTCAAGTTGGCTGGATGTCCTTTGGGAGGTTGACCATCCTTGATACACACAGGAAACTGTTGAGTGTGAAAAACCCAGCAGCATTGCAGTTGTTGACGCACTCAAAACGGTGCATCTGTCACCTACAACTATACCCCGTTCAAAGGCACTTAAATCTTTTATCTCTGAATGGCACACATTCATAATCCATGCCTCAATTGTCTCAAGGTTTAAAAATCCTTCTTTAATCTGTCTCCTCCCCTTCATCTACATTGATTGAAGTGGATTTAACAAGTGACATAATTAAGGGATCATAGCTTTCACCTGGATTCACCTGGCCAGTCTCGGTCATGGAGCGAGCAGGTGTTGAGGGTACATTATGGTTAGGGTCATTTATATTATATTGCTAATTGTAAAGAGGGAAACGAGGCGGTCTTCTGGTCAGACTACGGAGACGGGCACATCGTGCCCCACTTCCTAGCATTCTTCTTGTCAATGTCCAGTCTCTTGACAACAAGGTTGATGAAATCCGAGCATGGGTAGCATTCCAGAGGGACATCAGAGACTGTAACGTTCTGTGCTTCACGGAAACATGGCTCACTGGAGAGACGCTATCCGAAGCGGTGCGGCAATCGGGTTTCTCCACGCATCGCGCCGACAGAAACAAACACCTTTCTGGTAAGAAGAGGGGTGGGGGTGTATGCCTTATGGCTAACGAGGCATGGTGCGATGAAAGAAACATACAGGAACTCAAATCCTTCTGTTCACCTGATTTAGAATTCCTCACAATCAAATGTAGACCGCATTATCTACCAAGAGAATTCTCTTCGATTATAATCACAGCCGTATATATTCCCCCCCCCCCCCAAGCAGACACATGAGAGACTAGTCAAGGACCATATCACCTCCACCCTACCTGACACCCTAGACCCACTCCAACTCCAAAGACCCTGGGTCTCGACCCCGCCCTGTGCAACTGGGTACTGGACTTCCTGACGGGCCGCCCCCAGGTGGTGAGGGTAGGTAACAACATCTCCTCCCCGCTGATCCTCAACACTGGGGCCCCACAAGGGTGCGTTCTGAGCCCTCTCCTGTACTCCCTGTTCACCCACGACTGCGTGGCCACGCACGCCTCCAACTCAATCATCAAGTTTGCGGACGACACAACAGTGGTAGGCTAGATTACCAACAACGACGAGACGGCCTACAGGGAGGAGGTGAGGGCCCTCGGAGTGTGGTGTCAGGAAAATAACCTCACACTCAACGTCAACAAAACTAAGGAGATGATTGTGGACTTCAGGAAACAGCAGAGGGAACACCCCCCTATCCACATCGATGGAACAGTAGTGGAGAGAGTAGCAAGTTTTAAGTTCCTCGGCATACACATCACAGACAAACTGAATTGGTCCACTCACACAGACAGCATCGTGAAGAAGGCGCAGCAGCGCCTCTTCAACCTCAGGAGGCTGAAGAAATTCGGCTTGTCACCAAAAGCACTCACAAACTTCTACAGATGCACAATCGAGAGCACCCTGGCGGGCTGTATCACCGCCTGGTACGGCAACTGCTCTGCCCTCAACCGTAATGCTCTCCAGAGGGTAGTGAGGTCTGCACAACGCATCACCGGGGGCAAACTACCTGCCCTCCAGGACACCTACACCACCCGATGTTACAGGAAGGCCATAAAGATCATCAAGGACATCAACCACCCAAGCCACTGCCTGTTCACCCCGCTATCATCCAGAAGGCGAGGTCAGTACAGGTGCATCAAAGCTGGGACCGAGAGACTGAAAAACAGCTTCTATCTCAAGGCCATCAGACTGTTAAACTGCCACCACTAACATTGAGTGGCTGCTGCCAACACACTGACACTGACTCAACTCCAGCCACTTTAATAATGGGAATTGATGGGAAATGATGTAAATATATCACTAGCCACTTTAAACAATGCCACCTTATATAATGTTACTTACCCTACATTATTAATCTCATATGCATACGTATATACTGTACTCTATATCATCGACTGCATCCTTAAGAAAATATCAGATTTGGAAATGTTGTTAACTGTGTTAGAGCGGTCTCAACAAACACTATTTTTGGACCAGGTAGCTACTACTCTTTCCAAAGTCAAAACATAACTTCATTTATTGATAAGACAGAGAGCAGAATTAGTCATCCATAGAGTAAGAGTCAACCATTACTTTCATGGTAATCATTAATCATCCCAGTCGTTTACTGACTAACAAGCTACGCAGTAATAATCAATTAGCTGATACAGTGAGTTTACAAAACATTAAGGACACACTAGCCACTTTAAACAATGCTACCTAATATAATGTTTACATACCCTACATTATTCATCTCATATGTATACGTATATACTGTACTCTATATCATCTACTGCATCCTTATGTAATACATGTATCACTAGCCACTTTAACTATGCCATACTGTACTCGATACCATCTACTGTATCTTGCCTATGCTGCTCTGTACCATCACTCATTCATATATCTTTATGTACATATTCTTTATCCCCTTACACTTGTGTATAAGACAGTAGTTTTGGAATTGTTAGTTAGATTACTTGTTGGTTATTACTGCATTGTCGGAACTAGAAGCACAAGCATTTCGCTACACTCGCATTAAGATCTGCTAACCATGTGTATGTGACAAATAACATTTGATTTGATTTGATTTGATTGGCTCTTTTCATGATATAGACTGACCAGGTGAATCCAGGTGAAAGTTATGATCCCTTATTGATGTCACCTGTTAAATCAATGTAGATGAAGGGGAGGAGACAGTTAAAACAATTATTTTTAAGCCTTGAGTCAAATGAGACATGGAATGTATGTGCCATTCAGAGGGTGAATGGGCAAGACAAAATATTTAAGTGTATTTGAACAGGGTATGATACTAGGTGCCAGGCACAAGGGTTTGAGTCAAGAACTGCAGAGCAAAGGTTTTTCATGCTCAACAGTTTCCTGTGCGTATCAAGAATGGTCCACCACCCAAAAGACATCCAACCAACTTAACACAACTGTGGGAAGCATTGAAGGGAAAACAGGGAACAATATTAATAAGGTGTCCTTAATGTTTTGTACACTCAGTGTATAGCAACTATTGAATCTGGAACAGGGGAATTACTATCAGAAACCAAATTAATCAACGGATTCTCCCGCTTCTATAAAGAACGATACTCTTCTGATTGTAAATCCACAGACTAAGTCCTTTCTGACAGAATAAAGAACTCCTCTTCTCTCAACAGAGGAAGCCACCTCGCTGGGAGCCCAAATCTCTCTCAAAGAACTCAAAAGGGCATTGGATAGCATGAATACAAATCACCTGGATGGGATGGTATCCTACTAACGTCCATTTAACATTTTGGAATCAATTAGGTCCATTATTGCTCTAAATGATAAATACAACTGTTCACAAAGGCTCATTTGGGAGATGTAAATACAGCACAAATTTTGCTTTAATGAAATAAAAGGTAAGGATGCCACCCAGTGATCTCACTATTGCCCGCTATCTTTGATAAACACAGATATTAAGCTGTTCACACATTTTGGCATCCTTTTCAAGACTTACGTACCCACATTTTTCACACTTACCAAAGCGGGTTTGTTGAAAATGTTTTATCCTCGGATAACCTCCTGCAAATATTACATATCTTAGATGCTTCAGCAGAAACAACAGCTCCTTGAGCTGTATTAGCTCTCGATGTAGAAAAAGCTTTTCATAGACTAGAATGGTCATACCGCTGGTCTGTCTTGGAACATAGGGGGATCGGCTCCAATTTCATTAATATGATTAAAATACTATATACCAATCCCTCAGCCATAGCTATAACAGGAAATATTTGCTTTGCTCCGTTATTTACATACAGTGCCTTGCGAAAGTATTCGGCCCCCTTGAACTTTGCGACCTTTTGCCACATTTCAGGCTTCAAAAATAAAGATATAAAACTGTATTTTTTTGTGAAGAATCAACAATAAGTGGGACACAATCATGAAGTGGAACGACATTTATTGGATATTGCAAACCTTTTTAACAAATCAAAAACTGAAAAATTGGGCGTGCAAAATTATTCAGCCCCCTTAAGTTAATACTTTGTAGCGCCACCTTTTGCTGCGATTACAGCTGTAAGTCGCTTGGGGTATGTCTCTATCAGTTTTGCACATCGAGAGACTGACATTTTTTCCCATTCCTCCTTGCAAAACAGCTCGAGCTCAGTGAGGTTGGATGGAGAGCATTTGTGAACAGCAGTTTTCCGTTCTTTCCACAGATTCTCGATTGGATTCAGGTCTGGACTTTGACTTGGCCATTCTAACACCTGGATATGTTTATTTTTGAACCATTCCATTGTAGATTTTGCTTTATGTTTTGGATCATTGTCTTGTTGGAAGACAAATCTCCGTCCCAGTCTCAGGTCTTTTGCAGACTCCATCAGGTTTTCTTCCAGAATGGTCCTGTATTTGGCTCCATCCATCTTCCCATCAATTTTAACAATCTTCCCTGTCCCTGCTGAAGAAAAGCAGGCCCAAACCATGATGCTGCCACCACTATGTTTGACAGTGGGTATGGTGTGTTCAGAGTGATGAGCTGTGTTGCTTTTACGCCAAACATAACGTTTTGCATTGTTGCCAAAAAGTTCAATTTTGGTTTCATCTGACCAGAGCACCATCTTCCACATTTTTGGTGTGTCTCCCAGGTGGCTTGTGGCAAACTTTAAACAACACTTTTTATGGATATCTTTAATAAATGGCTTTCTTCTTGCCACTCTTACATAAAGGCCAGATTTGTGCAATATACGACTGATTGTTGTCCTATGGAAAGAGTCTCCCACCTCAGCTTTAGATATCTGCAGTTCATCTAGAGTGATCATGGGCCTCTTGGCTGCATCTCTGATCAGTCTTCTCCTTGTATGAACTGAAAGTTTAGAGGGACGGCCAGGTCTTGGTAGATTTGCAGTGGTCTGATACTCCTTCCATTTCAATATTATCGCTTGCACAGTGCTCCTTGGGATGTTTAAAGCTTGGGAAATCTTTTTGTATCCAAATCCGGCTTTAAACTTCTTCACAACAGTATCTGCCTGGTGTGTTCCTTGTTCTTCATGATGCTCTCTGCGCTTTTAACGGACCTCTGAGACTATCACAGTGCAGGTGCATTTATACGGAGACTTGATTACACACAGGTGGATTGTATTTATCATCATTAGTCATTTAGGTCAACATTGGATCATTCAGAGATCCTCACTGAACTTCTGGAGAGAGTTTGCTGCACTGAAAGTAAAGGGGCTGAATAATTTTGCACGCCCAATTTTTCAGTTTTTGATTTGTTAAAAAAGTTTGAAATATCCAATAAATGTCGTTCCACTTCATGATTGTGTCCCACTTGTTGTTGATTCTTCACAAAAAAATACAGTTTTATATCTTTATGTTTGAAGCCTGAAATGTGGCAAAAGGTCGCAAAGTTCAAGGGGGCCGAATACTTTCGCAAGGCACTGTAAGTATTCAGACCCTTTACTATGAGACTGGAAATTGAGTTCAGGTGCATCCTGTTTCCATTGATCATCCTTGAGGTGTTTTTACAACTTGATTGGAGTTCACCTGTGGTAAATTCAATTGTTTGGACATGATTTGAAAAGGCACACACCTGTTTATATAAGGTGTCACAGTTGAAAGTGCACGACAGAGCAAAAACCAAGCCATGAGGTCGAAGCAATTGTCCGTAGAGCTCCGAGACAGGATTGTGTCGAGGCATAGATCTGGGTAAGGGTACCAAAACATGCCTCCCGCATTAAAGGTCCCCAAGAACACAGTGGCCTCCATCATTCTTAAATGGAAGAAGTTTGGAATCACAAAGACTCTTCCTAGAGCTGGCCACCCAGCCAGACTGAGCAATCGGGGGAGAAAGGTAGAGCTCCGAGACAGGATTGTGTCGAGGCATAGATCTGGGTAAGGGTACCAAAACATGCCTCCCGCATTAAAGGTCCCCAAGAACACAGTGGCCTCCATCATTCTTAAATGGAAGAAGTTTGGAATCACAAAGACTCTTCCTAGAGCTGGCCACCCAGCCAGACTGAGCAATCGGGGGAGAAAGGCCTTCCTCAGGGGGATGACCAAGAGCCCTATGGTCACTGATAGAGCTCCAGACTTCCTCTGTAGAGGTGGGAGAACCTACCTTCCAGAAAGACAACCATCTCTGCGGCCTGAATGCCAAGTGTCACGCCTGGAGGAAACCAGGCACCGCTCCTGTGCGCCCAGGACCTCAGACTGGGGAGAAGGTTCACCTTCCAACAGGACAAAGACCCTAAGCACACAGCCAAGAGAACGCAGGAGTGGCTTTGGGACAAGTTTCTGAATGTCCTTGAGTGGCCCAGCCAGAGCCCGGACCTGAACCCAATCTAACATCGCTAGAGAAACCTGGCAATAGCTGTGCAGCAACGCTCCCCATCTAACCTGATAGAGCTTGAGAAGATCTGCAGAGAAGAATGGGAGAAACTCCCCAAATACAGGTGTGCCAAGCTTGTAGCTGTCACAACTTCTCCCGAAGTTGAAGCCTCTCCTTGTTCGGGTGATGCTCGGCGGTCGACGTCACCGGTCTTCTAGCCATCATTGATCAATTTTTCATTTTCCATTGGTTTTGTCTTGTCTTCCTACACACCTGGTTTCAATCTCATTCATTACCTGTTGTGTATTTAACCCTCTGTTTCCCCTCATGTCTTTGTCAGAGATGGTTTGTTGTTCAGTGTTGTGTTATTTTTGTATTGGTGCGCGACGGCTCCTCATACCCACTTTGTTTATTGTTACATTTAGTGTTTGGAGTATTTTTCGTTCATTGTTATTAAATAACTCCATTACACTCAGTTTGATTTTCCTGCGCCTGACTTCCCTGCCACCTATACACACAACACTGACAGTAGCGTCATATCCAAGAAGACTCAAGGCTGTAATCGCTTGCAAAGTTGCTTCAACAAAGTACTGAATAAAAGGGTCAGAATACTTAAGCAAATGATCATTTCTGTTTTGAAAAATGTCTGATAACCAGTTTTTGCTTTGTCATTATGGGGTATTGTGTGTAGATGTGGGGGAAAAAAACAATTAATCCATTTTAGAATAAGGCTGTAACGTAACAAAATGTGGAAAAAGTGAAGGGTTCTGAATACTTTCTGAATGTCCTTTATATCCCTTAAATAATGTCAACTCCGCCTCTGTCCTTTTATTGCACTAATCATTTCTACTTGGTGCAAAATGTAATAACAATGTAACTGGGAATCAAAATGGCATGCCCCTACACCATAATTTCACAATAATGTCTTGCGATCTACAGGGCAGCCTTTTGCATCCCCCTACTGGTCCAAATGTAGAATCTGTACCTTTACCGATATTATGGACAGTGCTGGTTTGAGAACATTCCAAAATTTGGAAAATAGGCGTGGTGGGGGCATGGTTTCCGGGTGGGGAGGAGGATGTGGGGTGGTGGATGGGGAATGAGGAATGGGTTGGGGTTATTTTTGGATACATTTCTTTAATTTGTTTTGTACCTGTAACCCCCCCCCCCTTTACAAAATATGGCCAAAAGTTAATAAAAATTCAAATAAGTAAAACAAATCTATTGACATACTTTACAAATCAATAGTGCAGATTTTTTAATAATACTGTTGGAACAAGTTATCAGATAACAATCAAACAAATACTAATACATAAACACATCCAAAGATAAACTACAACACATAAATATTCAGACAAAAGCTGTTAGTAACTTTAAAGACTGTACTTCACACTAGCAGTGAGAAATTGTTTGGCTCAAATCCCTTTACCCAAGAACAGAATCTGAATCTTGTCATCTCCAAAACAGAGATGTTTGAAATAAACATTGCTGAAACTGCAATTTGGGTAAAGACTGGGAGTAGTGGAGCCATATACATGTATATTCTCTATATTGTTTGGCTCTGAGGAGAATAAGTTACTGTATATTACACATTACAAGGTTGAGAAAAGTGGCTGTTCACCCTCTATCATCTAGAAGGCAAGGTCAGTACAGGTGCATCAAAGCTGAGACTGAGACTGAAAAACAGCTTCAATCTAAAGGCCATCAGACTGTTAAAATAGCCATCACTAGCACAGAGAGGCTGCTGCCTACATACACCGACTTGAAATCAATAGCCACTTTAATAAATGGAACTCTAGTCACTTTAATAATGTTTTCATACCTTGCATCAATCATCTCATATGTATATACTTGTAAGGACCAACGCTGTGAGACGAGAAGGGAGTGAACAGGGAGTGAACATTCAATAAATAACGGACATGAAACAAACACGGACAGCGTCAGGACAGGGAAAACAAAACAATATTAATGCTGACACCGGGAACAAACTCAGGAACAGACATATAGAGAAGGCAATCAACAAAGTGAAGGAGTCCAAGTGAGGCCAATATTGCGCTGAAGCGCGTAATGATGGTGACAGGTGTGCGTAATGATGAGCAGGCTGGTCCCCCCCCCGGCGTCCCACCTGGGCGAGCCTGACAGGCCGGCCAAGACATGGGAGCCTGACGAGCCGGCCAAGGCTCTGGAGCCTTATGAGGCGGCCAAGGCATGACATGGTGTGAGAGCCTGCCAAGCCAAATAAAGCAAGGAAACCTCTCGAGCCAGCTAAGGCATGGGAGCCCAACAAACCAGCTGAGGCATCCCCGGTTCCTCCGGCAACGGCACTTGGACCCGACGTCACCAGAAATTCTTTTAAAAAAAATACTCCCTGATGCTTCAAATTGGGGTGTTAGCATTCTGTAAGGACAGACGCTGGGAGACGAGAGGCAAGTACAGGGAGTGAACATTTAATAAACAACTGACAAGAAACAAACAAAGACAGCGTCTGGACAGGGAAAACATAAAGACAATAATGCTGACACAGGGAACAAACTGAGGAACAGACAGATATAAAAGTGGCAATCAACAAAGTGAAGGAGTCCAGATGAGTCCAATATTGCGCTGACACATGTAATGATGGTGACAGGTGTGCGTAATGATGGGGAGCCTGGCTCTCTCGAGCATCAGGGAGGGGGAGCAGGTGGAGGCGTGACAATACTGTATTATAAACTGGGTGGTTCGAGCCCTGAATGCTGATTGGCTGACAGCCGTGGTATATCAGACCGTATACCACGGGTATGACAAACCATTTATTTTTACTGTTCTAATTACATTTGTAAACAGTTTATAATAGCAATAAGCCACCTCAGTGGTTTGTGGTATATGGCCAATATACCACGGCTACGGGCTGTGTCCAGGCACTCTGCGATGCGTCGTGCATAAGAACAGCCCTTAGCCGTGGTATATTGGCCATATACCACACCTCCTCGGGCCTTATTGCTTAATTCTATACTGTCTACTGTATCTTAGTCTATGCTGCTCTGACATTGCTCGTCCATATATTTATATACTCTTAATTCCATTCCTTTACTGTGTGTATTAGGTATTTGTCGTGAAATTGTTAGATATTACTTGTTAGATATTGCTGCACTGTCGGAACTAGAAGCACAAGCATTTCGCTACACCTGCAAATAACATCTGCTAAATACGTGTATATGACCAATAACATTTGATTTGAAAAATCTTTTGGGGAATGCTCACAATCACTTCAAGATATGAGGCTGACCTTCCACTAGTTCACCAGTAGAGGACAATATAGAGACAGCCACTGTCCCTCCTCACTCGTCTCTTCCCACAGCTGCCATTAGTCTGGCCAGCTTCTCCCTCTTGAAGTCACAGGTACAGCCAAACCTAAATCTAACTGGGTTCAGTCTTCTTCAGAGCAATGTGAATCCTCTGTAGCTCAGTTGGTAGAGCATGATGCTAGCAATGCCAGGACAGTGGGTTTGATTCCTGGGACCACCCATACTTAAAATGTATGCATGCATGACTGTAAGCTGCTTCGAATACAAGCGTCTGTTAAATGGCATATATTATTATATGTTACATTGAAATGTATGCAAGATCATCATTATAACAGTTATCACTACACTAATACAGTTTATTACAGCATCTTGATATGTACATATTTTACAAGCAAGGCACGTCTTCACATGAGTTGTTCATTGGCAATGCTGCTAAAGTAACAAGAACCCTAAACCAGGTGACTCTCCCGTTCATCGATTCCATGGTTACCAAGCTGATGATAATAAGAATACTAAATACTAAGTGCCACTAAGTGCCAGCTGGAGTGAAACCAACTGTGTGGTGTTTCTTTGTGTTTAGCTTGGAAGGAGGCGGGGCTCAATCTTCAGGGACAGCTCATACAAAGTGTCTTCGTCCATCACCAGAGTCCTATCCAGCAGGAACTGAGTAACCTGGGAGAGAGTAAGTAAGCATTTCATGGTAAAGTCTACACCTGATTTATTCGGTGCATGTAACAAAAAACAACTCCATTGATCGACTGTGTAGTGTGTGTTACCTTGGCTTGGTGCTCTATCCTGTAGGGCGCACCCTGGAACTGACGGATCTCTCTGATGATGTGAGACATCTGGAACAGAGAGAAGAGACATGAGACAAAATGAGAGAGATACAGGCAGAGTGATTGACTGTGTGTGTGTGTGTGTGTGTGTGTGTGTGTGTGTGTGTGTGTGTGTGTGTGTGTGTGTGTGTGTGTGTGTGTGTGTGTGTGCGTGTGTTTACCATCCTCATCTTGGAGAAGTTGACAAGTCCCTCTTCAGTGAAGTTGGGTGTTGCCTCTTCAATGAACGCCAAGTCAGTCAGATACATCCCCAGGTAGGGCACACACGGAGGGTTGCAGCTGCACATACATCAATCCATCAATCAATAATCACATAATATTCATGCTTTTCCGAACTTGTCACAAAGTCCTTAGTGATAATCTAGGAGTAAATCCCCAGAGACATACTTTCACCCTTTCTTCTCTCCTTACTTTTTTAGGGTTTCTCTCAGGTTCTTGAATCGGCCTTCTGATGACACGGTCTTCTGTAGCCTGCTCATCAGTGACTTGGTCTGTTTGCAGACTTTGGCCCATGTCTTCTTCAGCCTGTAGATGGCACTGCGGTTGAGAGCTGAGGTGATCTCCAGAACTCCATTATAGTTGTTGAGGCAGCGACAGATACCAGCCACAGCCAACCACTTCTCTATGGAGTTAGCCCTGGAGCCCACGTCTGTATGGGCAATGATCTGAGACGCTACCAGGTTACTCATCTAGAGCAGGACAAAACAGCGGAGGTGAGAGAAATGGGGGGTGGGAAAGAGGCAGAGTTAAAGAAAAGACGGGATAAAGAGATATGTTAAGATATGAGTTTAGATCTGAAGTGCTGTCTGGTATAGAGCTATAGAGTATAGATCTGTTTTAAATCTTACATCATTAAAGTGCTGACTGGTCTTCATGATGTATGGAGTTCTCTCCAACTTGTCCAGCTTCATCCAGCCCTGGCCCAGAAACTCTCTGGTGGACACACAACACACCACAATTATGCAAAAACAACAACAGCTCAACAATACTATTCTGTGATGTAGAATATACACTCACTCGTAAGGGATGCTCCTGAACACAATGTGGTCTAGCAGGGTGATCTGTTCAGCCAGCTCCATCGCAGACAGAGAATCAAAACACTCTGCTTTGGGACACTCCGTCTGTTCAACCAATATTCAATTGGTTGATATATTTTCAAAGTGCCACAAACAGTATTCCATGTCGACACTCTCTCCACTATGAACTGTATACTCTGGGCTTGTTGACAGCTAATATAAACTAATATACACAAGGACACAGTGGACTAATGTGGTTCTACAGGGGATAAAACCTGGTTGACATGTTGCTGCACATGGTGCATGTCAAATACTTTACAGTATATGAGCTGAGCTTGATTTATTTTCCCTGTAAAATAGAACCAATGGAGTTTTCTCAAAAGTGAAATCTCCAATCTATACTGAACAAAAATATAAAGGCAACATGCAACAATTTCAAAGATTTTACTGAGTTACAGTTCATATGAGGAAATGTGTCCATTGAAATAAATTCATGAGGCCCTAATCTATGGATTTCACATGACTGGGAATAGATATGCATCTGTTGGTCACAGATACCTTAAAAAAAAATGGGCCTCACAATGGGCCTCAGGATCTCATCACGGTATTTTTGTGCATTATAATTGCCATCGATAAAATGCAATTGTGTTCATTGTCCATAGTTTGGCCTGCCTATACCATAACCCCACCACGGGGCACTCTGTTCACAACATTGACATCAGCACAACACTCGCCCACACAATGCCATACACATGGTCTGCGGTTGTGAGGCCAGGTGGATGTACTGCCAAATTCTCAAAAATGACGATGGTAGAGAAATTAACATTAAATTATCTGGCAACAGCTCTGGTGGACATTCCTGCAGTCAGCATGCCAATTGCACGCTCCCTCAAAACTTGTGACATCTGTGGCATTGTGTTGTGTGACAAAACAAAGGTTACGTATGTAACCATGGTTATGTGAGCTATATGGACCACTCCAATATATGGTTATCAATCCATGGCGGAGGGATTACATCTGAGGTGAGGATTTACAGATTTACTCCCGTGTACATGGCCCGTGACACACGTTCTCTACATCATTTTCGATGCACCTCTAGCACTGTAGAGGATTGGAGTGATCCATATAGCTCACATAACCGTGGTTACATACGTAACCTTCATTATGTTTCACTATATTGGATCACTCCAATATATTGGTATACCTGTACCAGATTTTGTCGGTGCTAGAGGAACCTGGCCAGCCAACGGCGAAGTCCCAGCGCGGGACCAAGATGCAGGGGCCATCAATGTGGAAGGAGATCCCAGCACAGTCCCCAGAAGGGGAGTCGACGTCCAGGACCGCTGACCCAACCGCAGAGGGAGGTGCCACATTCACCCGATAGTACCTAGCAAAGGTTCAAGAGGAAGCCCAGCTGGCCGCAGCACAGATACCAGCGAGGGGCACTTCCAGCCAGGCAGTATGCTATTGTAATCATGTTCACGATCCCGTGAGAGAGCCTCTGCTTTGACAGCTCAGCCCCCAAGACTCCCTCACCATAGCATACAAAGAGCTGGTCTGTTGTTCTCGCTGACCATGTCCGCTCCACCTAGGCAGCCATTGGTGCCGTTCAGCGGCCAAGCCCAAAAACTGAGGCGGTATGGTCTCAGATGCCACAGAGTTCCCCCGGCCTGAGACAGCGATATTTCCAGCACAGCCTGCATCAGCGGAAAAGGGGGAAATGCGTAAAGCTCCAGCCCTGGCCAACCGTGAGCCAGAGCATTCAAGCCCAGAAGCCCTGGTGGCTCTGACATGGAGTACCACAGGGGGCAGTGTGCATTGTCCAGGGAGGAAAACATGTCCACCTGTGCACTCCGAACTTGTCCCACAGGTGCTGCACCACCTGAGGATGTAGGCTCCAGTCCCAAGGTGGCGAGCCCTCCCTTGAGAGCATATCTGCTGCCACATTCAGGAACCCAGGTACGTGCACTGCGTGTAGAGATGCTAGACATCCCTGAGCCCAGAGAAGGAACTCCCGTGCCATAAGATGGAGGAGGTGGGACACCTCAGTCCACCCTGATGTTTGATGTAAGCCACCACTGTGGTGTTGTCCGTTCTCACCAGGACATGTATTCCCTTCACATGTGGAAGGAAATACAGCAGGGCCAGCATTACAGCTCGAAGCTCTAGTGTATTGATGAGCCTGCCGCTCCAAGGGGGTAGCCAACAGCCGATGGTCGACCTGCCCTTGGTCACCCCCCCCCCCAGCCAATCTGGGAGGCATCTGTGCTGACCAGCTCCCGGTGGCACATCCTCAGCATCTCCACCCCACCTGAGAGAAAGGAGCAACAGCGCCACCTCAACAATGCCCGGAGGCACTGTGCGGTCAGCCGCAGCTGGCGGTTATGGTGGTGCTTCGGGTGCTTGCCGGTGGGAGGTCGCCGTCAGCAAGCCCAACAGGTGGGGATAACACCCGCCCCTGCCGAAAGTGGTCAAGGCAAAATAACATCGCCTGAACCCTTCTGGTGGGCAGGCGTGCTCTCGTGAAGACTGAGTCCAGTTCCATGCCAATGAAGGCCACTCTCTGGGTGGGTGTCAGACAACTCTTCTTGGCATTTACAGTAAGGCCCAGCCTGCCGATGTGGGTCAGGAACATGTCTCTGTCTGACAGGACCTGGGTTCTGGTCGGGGCACAAATCAGCCAATCATCCAGGTAATTGAGGATCAACAATCCTCGGGACGTGAGAGGTTCCAGGACAGTGTTCATGCACTTTGTGGGTGCCAAGGAGAGGCCGAATGGAAGAACCATGAATTTGTAAGCTGTCCCTTCGAAAGTGAATCGGAGGTACTGCCAATGAGCTGGGTGAACAGGAACATGGAAGTATGCATCCCTTGGGTCCAGCATCACAAACCACTGGTCCCTGGACATGGCCTGCAACACACGGGCTGGGGACAACATGTGGAACCTCAGTACCTTCAAGTACCCACTGAGATTGCGGAGGTCCAGAATCGGTCGAAACCCTCCGTCTCTTTTTGGGACTACAAAATAAGTGGAGGAGAACCCACCTAGCCGTTCTGATGTCTCGATCCTGCGGATGGCACCCTTGTTCAGGAGTGAGGAGATCTCCAGACCCAGGGTTTTCTTCAGGGGGTCGGCCACCGTGGTGACACGAAGGCCCCTGAAGGACGGGGGCAGGCACCGGAATTAGAGTCGGTACCCCTCAAGCATTGTGGATATCACCCAGGGGGACTCGACACCCTCCTCCTACCTTTGCCCTTTGAGACGGGGAGAAGCGGAAGGGTGTGTCAGGGGTCCTGCCGGGGCCTGCCTCACCTCTGGTGCTGCGGGCACCTGGGTCCCCCAAGCACGTCCCTATGGCGGCGACAGTTGACAGGTTGTTGCTCCACCGCACACTGTGCCCCTCACCGCTGTTGTCCCTCAGCACGAGGCGATGGGGCAGGAGAGAGGCCCCACCGTCATTAGGTTAGAGGTGGGTGGCGACGGTCCGTCTGCCTTGATCCCGGGGCCTGAAGAGGCGGCATGAACCGTTTCAGGGTCTCCCGGTCCCTACGAACCTTATCGGCTGCACCATGGCAGCTATCATGTTGTCCATGGTCGGGTACTCCCAGAAGCCGAGTGACTCTGCGCCCGCAACATAACTCCATGGTCCAGTCTCTGCTGTGAGTTGGAAGCACCCCCTGGCAGAGGCCCAGCTCTCCTGCAAGACCTTGTGGAACTTAGCAGAGATGGGGACAGATGGAGAGTCATCACTGTCCACCAGTTTGATGTCCAGTGCAGTGGCTACCCAAGTGAGTAGGTTACTCATAGCCTCTCGAGCCACTGGGGGCGATGAAGCCCCGCTGCCGGCTTCTGATGGCCTGTCAGCCTGGTAGCCCCGCTCACGGTGTTGAACAGTGCCAGCATTGTCCCCCAGGAACAGCTTATCACTGGCCAACAGAGAACAGCTGTCATCGCCATCAAAGCTATAAACCCCCCATCCAGGACTGGCAGCAGATGGGCTCTGCCTGCGGCGGCTCCGGTCACGCTTCCTGGGAGGGGTATTGGGCCCAATAGAGGGACTAACAGCTCGCTGGCACACCACTCCTGAGGGAGGGAGCTTGTCCCCAGCCTGAGCCTAGCCAACCCACTTGTGCATGGTCTCCAATCACGCCAGGTGCAGGTGTTCTGAGAACACCACACAAAACAGGCATCCAGTAGGGGCTCCCATGCCCTCTCCGCGTGGCTCAAACCCAGGCAGTGCATTCACAAGGTATGCAGATAGATCCCCAGGGCGATGCCACCCTCCCACCTGTCACATAGGGAGGCCATGAGCTCAGCCAAGTCAACAAGGCCACGGAGCAGGGGTCAGACGCCCTGGGAAAGCTTATGTCGTGACCTGCTTGGAGGAATAGGAACACGGTGAGGGATAAATTATCCAGTACTTCTGCAAAAAACAGGGACGACTCGTGTGGGAAAAACAGACAGACAAAAAAACAGCAACCAGTTAATGGATTTGATTTGTTAGTTTTTTTGTTTTACGCCAACTGCAATATTACCTTGCCAGTTTAATATCCAAGCAGTAAAAACAGCACCATATGATGGAGTAACTCCGTTAAGGAACTCCAAAGTAATGTCTCAACATAGTGGAAAGCCCACCATGATACTCTTACACTCTGCAGGGGAAAGAAGAAGAAAAAACCCTGCAGGGTAATCAGCAGAGAACCAAGCAGCATGTTAAAGCAATTCACAATTCACACACACATAGAACAAGCTAATGGGCAAGTTGTGTAAGGTAAATTACAGTTTGTAGCAGCAAGAGACTCTATACTAATGGATGCACACAGAGTCATAGTGTAACGCTAACGAAACACAAGTACGACAAACCACGGGCGGAAGATACAGATCACTCAACAGGAGGGGCCGGCCATGTGGCCAGCTGTTCCAGGCTGCAAACAGCCAGTGAGTAAACTTCCACGCAAGACATTACACTTACCAGTGACTTACTAAGCGAACTTCAGAAAGTCTGTACCTCAAACCATACGGACGTCCCCCGAGAAAATGAAATAGAACGTGTGTCGCGGCCATGGGGCCTATATATAGGAGTGGACCCCAGCAGTGACACAGGTGTAACGGGATAAAAACTGTAAAACCTCACCTCGGATGTATCCCTCCGCCGCGGAGTGATGCAATATAGTGAAACATAACTGCACATTTCAGAGTGGCCTTTTACTGTCCCCAGCACAAGCTGCACCTGTGTAATGATCATGCTGTTTAATCAGCTTCTTGATATGCAACACCTGTCAGGTGAATGGATTATCTTGGAAAAGGAGAAATGCTCACTAACAGGGACGTAAGCAAATTTGTGCACATAATTTGAGAGAAATAAGCTTTTTGTCTGTGTGTGATCTTTTATTTCACTTTATATGTTGCATTTATATTTTGTTCAGTGTAAATAAAGCTCACCTCAAATACTTCTAAATTCTAAAGTATTTGAAATAATGTATTAGTTGGGTCTTCAGGGGACAGGCTCCACCACACTACACACCAATACAACTGATTTGTTCTGATTCCTTACGGAGACAACCTTTTCACACAGACTATATCGAGACAACGTCCCCAGACCACGTCTTACCAGGATGAAGTGGAGCAGGGGACTTCTCTGCTCCAAAGTCAGCATTCCAAATTACATCACCATTTATTGACTGACTCAACGTAGTTTTACCACTGCATCCCTGTAAATTAAATGGCTTCGCATCTAATCTAGATAGTATTTATGTGTGTGATTGAACCATACTTACCATCTGTAGGATGTCTTCTATCTTAAGCTGAGCATCATCTTGATCATCTTGAGAAAGGGCACTGAGGGACAAGCAGAGTCTCATTAATAAATATAATAGTGGAGGGGGGGGGGGTATGGTTTTGCTATCCTTGTGGGGACCATTTTGCCGGTCTCCACAAAGAAAAAGGCTATTTTAGGTTTAGGGTTAAGAGTTATGGTTAGGAGTTAGGGTTAGGTTTAGGTGTAAGGAAAAATAGGATTTTGAATGGGAATCAATTGTTTGGTCCCCACAAGGATAGTAAAACAAATGAGTGTATTTGTGTGTGTGTTAGCATGTGTGTGTGTGTGTGTATGTACTTTAGCACAGTGGTTCCCATCCTTTTTCGGTTACTGAACCACCAACTACATTTTGCTCTGCCTGGAGTACCCTGGAAGTACCCATTCATGTGGATTTGACCAGTCTGCCTATGG